>NW_015395123.1:0-10825 GCF_001527695.2 Protobothrops mucrosquamatus | reverse complement strand
TCCCGCCCTTCTCCTTGCGGACTCAGGGCGGCTAACAACCAGATAAAAATACAAAATACCAAAGCTACAGATTAAAACTTGATTAAAAGACAAATATTAATAATTGGTCTAAGTAATTTAAAATTATTTTAAAACCCCCACTAAAAATTTTCCCCTAGGCCAGTCCCGCAAGCTGGAATAACCATGTCTTAAGGGCGCGTCGGAAGGAAGGGAGATCAGGGATCACCCTGATCTCTGGGGGTAGTTCATTCCAGAGGGTGGGAGCATATGTAACTATTAAAGGTGTTTTTTTTAGTTAGAATGAGCCTTCAGCTATGGCAAGCTTCAGTGTACTTAGGATAAAGTATTTTGCTAGTTTTGGATCTCTCTATTCAATCAGTACCCTTATTGTTAAACTCTCTAACATTTCATTTTATCTTGTCTGCAGCTGACTTATTATGATTATTCCTAGCTTGCTAACTTCCATTCTTTACACAGATCTGCTCTCATCACTCTTTATATGCCAGCTAATGGCAGA
The DNA here is from genome assembly GCF_001527695.2 of Protobothrops mucrosquamatus. NCBI lineage: Eukaryota > Metazoa > Chordata > Lepidosauria > Squamata > Viperidae > Protobothrops > Protobothrops mucrosquamatus. Next base: position 10,308 of record NW_015395123.1, on the reverse strand, counting down.
CAGTCTGGATATCACACTGAAGATCTATCTATCTATCTATCTATCTATCTATCTATCTATCTGTCTGTCTGTCTGTCTGTCTGTCTGTCTGTCTGTCTGCCTGCCTGCCTGCCTGCCTGCCTGCCTGCCTGCCTGCCTGCCTGCCTACCTACTACCTACCTACCTACCTACCTATCATTATCATTTTTACAAATAACTCAAGGCAGCAAACACACACAATACCCCTTCCTCCTCCTATTTTCCCCACAACAACAACCTTGTGAAATGGATTGGGCTGAGAGAAAGTGACTGGCCCAAGTCACCCAGCTCACTTTCATGACTAAAATGGGATTTGAACTCATGGTCTCCTGCTTTCTAGCCTGATGATTTAACTACTGGACTAAATTGGGTAGCTTACAGAACAACGTTTGAATGGGGTTTTTTTCTGAGTAATTTTTTTCCCGACTGAATTGATTTTGACTTGGGAATTGTCAGCTTTCAAAAACTAATGAATTACTAAACTAGCTGAATAAGCTGAAATATACAATTAAAGAGAATTTCAAAATGCAGACATCCACATCACTAAACTTCAGTTTGCACAACTTACATTCAAAGTATTTTCTATGTTTGTTTGTTAAATAAATAAATAAATCTATTTAATAAATAGATGCAGAAAAACATCCAAGAAATTAATATCATCCAAAGCAATTTGAATACAAACCTAGAAAATAATTCTTGCTTATTAAAATCTTACTAGGAAGTTCCAAATATTTGTGTACTGTAGAGGTGGGGGTCAGGTAGAGGCCGTGTGCAGAAAACTGCCCTTCCAACGCCTGCGTGCTTCTTCTCTCTACATTATCTCTTCCCTTCACATCACTATGGCAATGTGGGAAAGTACCCCAGGCTGGTACAATGACCTCACCTGCCTGATATCAGCTAGCTTACACCAACAGGATGTTACAGCCAACTGTTCCCTGTTTTGGGCCTCTGGCTTCTATATTCTTAATGATTGGCAAGGGGTTTCACCAATAGAAATGCTGTTACTATGCTGATGCCATGTTAAACTTTTGCTACTTGGAAACCTGTATATAAGGCAATAAATGCTGCGTAGCAGTCAGCCATATTTGCACCCTGCAATGACTGAGCACTGATTACTACAGTGTACATAAGTATAGATTTATATTTAAAAAGTCCCTCCTCCCTGTTTTCTTCCTCCATCTCCTTTGTAATTTTTATCAAAGACATCGGAAACCAATGAAGGATCATCCTTTTGTATGATATGTCAACATTTTGTATGGTATATCATCTTCATAGCTGAGTTCTTTTACAAGTAGGTATTAGCCTGCTCAGTAGAGCTGTGGACATTTCAGTAAACTAGACTATAGATGAGTAAAGAATGAAGTTAATCATAAGCTGTGATGGAAACTACTATTCCAAACAGAATAGCAAATATAAATAGGCTACATCTCAAATATATTCCTTAGGTTATATAACCTGCAAATGGTATACAACTTCTCCAAATGAGAAGGAAAAGGATGGTGAAGTTCTCACTGTTGCTGCTCTTGCCATGTCATCTTATGAGGTCTGAAGAGATATCTTTTTCTGATAGAGGACAATTTTTATAGATCAGGGTTGAAATAAGGGATCCTTGGTGCTCTCAGAGTTTGTTTATTTTCTTGCAGATGTTTCATTACCCAAACTAGGTAACCTCATCAATGCTAGTAGGGAGTGGGGTTTGTCCTAATCCATAGAATGTAAATTGAGAGCAAACCCCACTCCCTACTAGCACTGATGAGATTACCTAGTTTGGGTAATGAAATGTCTTCAAGAGAACAATGAAGCTCAGAGAACACCAAGGACCACATGTCTCTTTCTAAATTACACTGAAGTACAAGCTTCAGCATGATCTGGGAACTGCAAGAAATAGGCTCCCAACTGTCTGAAGGCTTTTACTGATAATAATTTATCCTTCCAGACCTTACTGTCTATACAATGTCATGAATAAAAAGGATTACGATATTTCAAGCAAAGTTTGTAAGCTTTCCCTCCCACTTTTTTTTTTGCCCTTACCTTAGCAAACACCCGCTAAGCTTATTGAGTCTCGAGCTATTGGGAATTGAGAAATGGGTGTCCCAGAACATTTGGAAGGTTGGTCTTTAATTTCAACTAAAAAGAGTGAAGCCTTCAAACATTCAAAATAACATGTGAATCAGAGGAACCTGTAAATTTTGCATCTGAAAATTTGTATCTAAAGCCAATCTGCTTTATTCAGATTGTTCTAGAAGTATTCCAATCCATTTTTCTTTTATGAAAAAATATGGATCTTTTGTTTGTTGTTTCCTAACTTCCATATGTATATGTATATATAATATCATGTTTGTTCATATTAATTTTCACCCTATACTTTTCTGTTTAATTTTGTTAATTTCTTTACACTTTTAACTATAATTACCCCTTTCTATAGATAAAACCTGATTTCTGAACTTTTGATCATTCAAATTCTCCCCTATATCATTTTAACATATACCCTTCAAAAATCAGCAGTCCGTTCCATTCTAAATTTATTTCTACATGAATTTTAGTTTATTTTTGCCATGCATCTCCCTGCCTAATTTATAAATATGTTTGTTTTAAGACAAAGTGCTATTTAAGAAATCTAACAGTTATTTTCAGGCGAAGCCAGTAGCATCTAGAAACACAATTAATCATTGTCTTTCAAAATGTAATCAAACAGATTGCCAGCAGGAAATAGAAACCGTGAAAAGGAAGCCCTGATTTCTGGATGCATAAAACCAGCAGGCAAAGGGCAACAGCAGAACTGGGTATGCACTGTGAGCTGGTCAGTGCATAAGGAACTGAATCACTTCCCTTCCCCAGATGCCTGGGCATGCATAGAGCATGTAAAATCTCTGCAATTAATCACAACAGAGGTCCATGCGGACAAAATTCTATGCTGGCAAATCCTCAGCTTCCATCAGTTGCAAATGAAAACCTGTGGAGCTAAAGCAAAATTTGCTACAAGTATTAGAAAACTGATTGTGGAAATCCTCTCTACTTTCTCTTTGCTTAGCTGTACTTTTAAAAAAAATGATAGAAATCTTTTTTTTCCCCCTTGAATTATTTATTCATTTTGTTTTCCTTCTCTGTCACTGGTTACCGAAGCTTGATGTAGGCATGCAACAAAACAAGGTGAAATTACTACTTGCTTAAGTAGTAACATGGATTGTACAGGTTTCGACTCCAGATGGCAAATCATAGCTTTGAATGTTACTTTGCCTAAAAACACCATCACCTTAACTGTAACAAGCTAGCACAGTGGGAGGCAGAATGGGACATAAATGCTTCTCTTCAATGTGCTATTAAAAAAAAATCAGCAGGGAATTTAAAATGGCATCATGAAATCCACTCTTAGAAATCCAATGCCTTACTTAACTGCATTTTTAAAAAAACAGATTTTAATCTAGTTCAAGTGCAGTGTGGGTTTATATTTTTCTAAGCCATTAATATCTAAAGGGTCTAAAGATAATTAAAATACAATTGAAAATGTGTAAAATTGCATTCTTAAAAGTAGGTATAGAGGCTGTGTTTATTGAAAAGCATTTCAGTAAATCAGATAGTTTTAATTGTTTAAAATTGATTTTTAATCTATTTACTATCAGAAGAATACAATCAACTGAGCAATATGCATGTTGTAATGAGGACTGTTCTATTAAGAATCCCACCAAAAAAATGTACTAAGTATTCTTTAAAATATTTTAATTTTGTCTTACATAAAGGAAAGAAAAACAAATCCTCAGCATATTTTTATTCTCGTATTCTGTGTCAATAGATTATCTACATAAGGATCCAGCCAATTTCCTGAGTGGCATCCGAATTGGAGGATTACTCTGCTCTCCTTATCTCCCAGGAATAAAGTGGCTGGAAAGGAAAATAGTTTAAAATTTATTTTCAGGAGTTCAATCTATTTCTTCCATTTGGCTACAATATGGATAACGTGTTATGTCTAGACTGTAGTTCCTGCTCCTTTTCCTCACTCACCTCATGCTGGAAAAATAAGCATCAATTGCTTATATCTTTGGAAACTCATTTTACGTTTCTTACTGTCACTTGAACTAGAAGATGATACTTTACAGAACCCTTATCAGTTTCACCCTAGGGGAAAAAATGTCCAGCTTTATTAATCTGACACTGGGAGAGCCTTATGGCAGGCAGTCCACCATGAAATGGCTCTGGAGTGGTGGTAGTGATAGCTATCTCTGCCAAAGCTTTGGACAGTCAATCGGAATGGAAGCATTTGTGTAGGAAGGAATGAAGCCTAGCAGGTGAACCAAACTGTTTGATTATATCCATAGGGGAGAAAAACACTACATTTGACATGGAACAAGAAAACGTGGATGGAAGATGCCTTATCAACAGTCTAGAGGTGAGCTGAAGATGACATCCTTTTTTCCTGCCCTCCTAAAAGAGTAATGGCTGCTCCTTATCCTGAGGTAAGTAAGCAAGGAGGCTTAGCCCTCTGACAGAAAAAAAAAAGATGAACCACCAACCATACAAAATTGTCTTCCATAACATATCTATGCTGGACCTATGTTACTTCTATGAAAATTGAATCCCAGTATTATAACTCTAAGTCTAGGTTCTGTTTGTATATGCATGTGCATCCGTCAAAGTCATTCTTGCCTTCTAGCAATTACATGGAAAAATCTATGCAGTTTTCTTGGCAACATTTTCAGAAGTAGTTTGCCAGTTCCTTCCTCCTAGGCCTTAGGACTGATTTCTATGCTCAAGCGGGGGTTTGCCCATTTCTAGTTTAGTGACATAACCACTAGATCAAATGGATCTTCAGCTATGAAAGTTTTAGTTATTCATTCTTTCTAGACATTTTAAAGTGGAACAATATTTTCTTCATTAAACTTGATCTTATATGGCACTTTGGAATTGCTAAAAGGGACTTCTGAATTCAGAAATGTCTTCTGGCTCTTGGCACTAAGGCCTCAGACCATCATAAAGGATAAGGTGAAGTCATGTGGCCTTGTTGTGTGATGTGTCTCATCAAGGTGAAGTGTATTCTGTCTTTTACACCTGTGCTTTATAAATGCCATCAATAACCAAATCTATAATTTGAATTCCTGAACTATACAATACATCTGGGTTCAAGTAAGTGGGATAAAGCTTGTTCATGGAAATCAGAGGATCCAGCTGTTAATAACTCTAATCTGAACACTGTGTGAAATTTTGGAGCAGATCTCTCAAGGACAATTAAGGTTAAAAAGTCAATGAGGGCACCAAGTCCTCAATATAAGTTGCAAAGGGAACAAAATTAGGAAACAGTTATGTTTCCATCTTTTGCACATGATTATCCCCAAAGTGTTGGGTCATAATGAAACAAAATGCTGGATAAGATGTTCTTTGTTTGCTTCAGCAGGCTTATTCTTAAATTCTTATGTTTAAAGAAAATCTCAATAGAGATAATAGACAGAACATTTCATTATTTGCGAAAACAATTATAGTATTGCCAAGGTGAAATCTGATTATTCTGATTAAATATCATAGATGGGATATATTGCTACATACGCTAAAATTTCAGCTATAATCTTGGAATAAATGTCAATTTCTACCAAAAATCTTCTGAATAGCACCTTCTTCCAAATAATCTTGATTTAATTCTTTTTTCCATATTTTTGAAGACATCAATATTATTATACTTATAAAAGAAATGACTGTAGAAAATATTCTTCATTTACACGATAAACTTGCAAATAATTAGAGACAGACAGACTTTTTTGATATAATCCTAATTAATGCAGAAAAGACAGCAAGAACATTAGGAAATAGAAAATTAATTTAAGACCCCAATTTGTGAAAATATCTGTATCTCTAGTCCACAGATATAGTTTATGGTTCTAATTCTCCACCTTTTCTAATTAGTTAGGATATAAGTTAGAAATAACCCACTATTACAAACTGTGAAGAAAAAAATTGCCACAAGACATATAATTGCTAAAGTTAGTTATAATTAAATCATATTAAAAAACAACATGCTACAAAAATAGTCCAATGAGATATTCTAGAAATACTAGTTTTGGCTCGATTTACAACAAATGTCTTTTAGAATTTATTACTACAATATTCTGTATCAATTCCATTATTCAAATTTGGGCAATACCCTTTAGATCATTTCAATATCATAAAACATTGGATGGGTTTTAGTGTCCTCTAGAAATATCAGTAAGCAAGATAATAGAAATATAAATATTTGGAAGGGCTTGACAGAACTTTTGATATAAAAAATATCATTCAAGAAAGTAGCATTTCAGTTGTGTGAATTACAAATATGGATTATACTTGGGTGTTGTTGTTTTTTGCTTGACTTGCAGATTTTAGTTTCCAAGTTGGTTTGGAAAAAGAAGGAAGGAAAGAAAGAAAGAAAGAAAGAAAGAAAGAAAGAAAGAAAGAAAGAAAGAAAGAAAGAAGAGATCAGATATAAAAAGTAAATGATTTTATGTAAGAATAAAGTATACCAATGGATATCAAAAGAATCTGGATATTTATTACTAATGTAGAACCGAGTAAAATCAATAAAAGACATATTTGATGGATCTTTATTGCAAAATTATTTATGCCTCATTAAATAAAAAAGAATAGAAGGAGAATACAGGAATCAAAAGACAAATCTTGATATATCACTAATGAATGACATAAAAATGAAATGACAAAGAGCAAATCAGTGCATTGGGGAGGTTATTTTAGTGCAGTAAAAGTCCCTACAATGAGATAAGCCTTTTAAATGTTCAACATTGAAAAAAGAAGGGGACACAGAATATGTTGGCTATTGCCAAACTATATTCCCTTATTCATTACCCACTGAAGACAGAATTGCTAGTGCCAGCATTTTTTAATGGGCATTGTAATAATAGTAAATGGTAGATTTCCGCACAGATGTGAATCTCCATGGTCTGCAAGGAGGTTTCATAAAGAAAGATAAATGGAACCAGTATTCTTTGTATCCCAAGTATTATAATTAGCAGGTCATCATTCTCAAAACTCAGATTATTTGATGGGGGTTCTTAAACTGAACACCTGCTGAATTCAAGCCCAAAGCTAAGCACGAATTACCTTTTGAAACTCTTCACTAAATCAAAATACATACCCTGCACCCAAGAGAGATAGGATCCTACTTTCATGGCCTCCTGGACACTTGTCAAAACTTTTTTTTTGTCCAATGGGCCTTTGATGGATGAAGATGCAATACCTAGTTTTATACATTATACACAGTATTATTGTGGTGTTAGCATCCACTAATATTCCTGTAATACTTTTATTTCTATAGTGCTCAGAGCCTTCAGAGTTAAACAATGCACTATACATAAATAAAATTGTGCTTTGAGAAACATCTCCGGAAAAATTATAGAATTATCTAGTTCTGTCATAGAAGAACATACTTCAAGAACTCATCAAAGGGAATTTCGTGTCATTAGTAGTTCCACTTCTGAAAACTTAAACAAGAAGAGATCCCTTAATATATTTCATTGGATTTATCAGCTGTGTGGAAAGCCAGATTCTGCAGAACACTGGGGAGATAATTAAAATGACAAAGAAGAGGACATCCATCCATTGATACCCAAATATCTTTGGATGCTGAATAATTAAAAAAGGGCAAGAATATCAGAACCTTTTAATGAAAATTTCACTCAGTGTCTCATCAAACTAAATGAGAATCTGCAGAAAAACATTTATTATAAAACAAATAGCTTGATGTGTGGTCTTTCTTTAGTTTCTTACTCAGTCTTAATGTTTAATTTTAAAGAAAAAGTCAAGTGATCATAGTGCTTGTAACATTAATATTCAGAACTAATTAATATTAATAGTATACCCACTTACCTATATTTACTACTCGAAGGCATCTAAATAGCATCTAAATAACAGAATGTCAAGAATTTTATATTATAGAATATAGAAGTATATTATAGAAATATTATTGTACAATACGGAATACACTGTATTAAAACTGAAAAAATGGAATAACAGATGGTCTATATAGCTACATTTAATAATATATTAATAATATCAAGGACTGAGCTAGTTCTAAATTAATATTTTATGGTATATATCTGATTTCTTCAAACATCACTTAATTAATTATTATTTTGTATATCTTTTATAATATTAGCAATGTTATGTTTTAGGGCAGTGATGGCGAACCTATGGCACACGTGCCAGAGGCGGCACTCAGATCTCTCTCTGTGGGCATGCACACCATCACCCCAGTCCCACCCCCATGGCCCCCTTTTCATCAGCAGCCCCCCTTGAGGAGAGTTGCCCAGGGCGCAGCCTGCACGGAGTAGCGCAGCCAAGGACATGGCAGCCAGGCAGCGAGGACAAGACTCTGCCTTCGTGCCCCATCGCTTGCAGATGATGCTGTAGGGCATGGATAGAGGGTGTGGCCGCCATGATGCTGCTGGGCCGCCTGGGCGATCCACTGTAGCAGGCCGTGGAGGCGGTGAGTGGCCCTGCGGGAAGGAGAGATGGGGACGGGGAAGGGGCGAGGTGGTTTTTGGGCACTCGGTCTCTAAAAGGTTCGCCATCACTGTTTTAGGGTATACTTCATCATATACTCCAATTGCTATATTTTATCAATAAAACATTTAAAAGTTAAAAAATGATGGTGCCTTCTAGCAGAATATAATAGATCTTTCTGGCTAGGGCAAAAGAACCACCTTAAAACCTATATATAGAGAACAAATTTACTAACACTTGAATTTTGCTTTGAATTTAATTATAGGATGGTCTCTTCCAACTATCCTTTAGGAAACCAAATAATTTTAAAGGCATGGAATAGGATGTGAGACTATTCAGTTGTCTTAGAATTCACAGTCATAGAAATCTGCCAGCAGGCTGCCCTGATTGATTGAATGATTGATTTTTCAAATTTAATACTTACCCATCTCATATATGTGCAGCTTAAAAAAAAGGTAAAGGTTTCCCCTGTCCAGTTGTGTCGAGGGGCATGGAATGCTGTTACCTCCCACCAAAGTAGTACCTATATATCTACTTGTATTTACATGTTTTCAAACTGCTAGTGGCAAGAATCGGAGCTCACCCTGTCACATGGTGCTTGGGTCTCAAACTGCCAACCTTCCAATCAACAACCCAGTGTCTTAACCACTAGGCCACTGTGCCCCTTTAACTTAGAAATAATTAAAAGAAACATTAGAAGAACCAAAAAAAGTACAACCATTTAAAAACAGAATACATTAAATTTGCAATCATGGCCCTTCACATCTACTGCTTGTGGTGCTTGCTCTGCTTTGCCTCATGATAGGGCTGGCCTTGTTTTCAAACTATAGAGAACATTATAGTGTCATTCAACTTTTGCTTTATCGTGTCAAGTTGACAGTTACATTAGTTAATGGCCACACTTTTGAGGTAGAATGGTAAGCCTTCCAACAGCCACCAAACTCTCTCCTTTCCTGGAGGAACAACAGAATCATGTTTGATATGCATCATGGCATGTGATTGTAGTGCTGCAAATTTTACCAATGAGGATGCATGCATATGCAAAAGATATTCTTAGTTATATCCATTTTGGTAAGAAGCTGTTCCCTGCTGATTCTTTGGAGGTTAATCTCACAGAGGCATACAGTTATTAGTAAATGATTTATTTGCTATAGTGCTTAAATCAATGTATCTCAGAACTTATGCAATTGTGAAATACTATATAAGCACTTGGAAAAAAGTAGAGATATCCCCCCCCCCCAGTTAAACCATCCTCCACCCACATACTTTTTTGACATTAAGAGCAGGAGAGGGATTACCTGATGGTGAATAAAATACTTTTTGTAATTGCAATTTTGTCTAGCTTTCCATACCTTCTATTTTAAAGCATTTGCAACACAAAAATAATTATCATTTGAGATTGGGACTGAAGCAGTCTAGAGGCCTATGTTGGGGAAATGGGTCATGGCAGACAACTACCTTGTAGACTTGTCTATGGACTTTACTTTGAGAATCAGTGGCTTGGGGAAAAAAACCTCACCAGTGCTGTGCAACCAACAGCTTTCATTCACCACATCCCTTCTAAGTGATGGATTCATCTAGCTATCTCCCTAACCCAACCTACCTCTCTACAGTTAGACCTGTTTCTTGTTACTATGACAGATCAAACATGATGATTCCTGCTTCACAGCAATAATATGGTTGTTGGTAACATTCAACATACTTCCTGTGGTTTCAGGATGGATTTTTTGATGCCTGGAATGTAGGCAGAAAAATGAATTTTATCTGTAAATTTTTGCACTGGGGAGAAAAGAGTGAGGTGTCATGGAACTA
>NW_015395122.1:0-10825 GCF_001527695.2 Protobothrops mucrosquamatus | reverse complement strand
AAGAGGATACTTCTAATTTGTTAAAAGAGATCCTGGCTCAGGTAAAAGATCTGGCAGAGCTTAAATGTGATTTAAAACAAATGCAAGAAAAAATGACTTGCTATGAGGATTGATTGGTTGCCCACTCAAGCCAGTCATAATATTTTGAATAAACGAATTACTTACTTAGAGTCATAATTACGTGCGAAAAAACTATGTGTGATTGGCATTGAAAACTTTCCAAGTCAATCAAACCTCACTGAATTTATGGAGAATTTTTTTTAGAAAGCTTTTCCCTGTAGGACCAGATTTTCCAGTCAAGATTGATCATGTGATTAAAATTCATTTAATGAAAAGGCACTAGTTCCAATTCCATTTTTGGAATTCAAGTGTTCTCCACAAGAGATGAAATTGAACTGGGATTCTAGCTGAAGCAAGTTAGCAATTTATCTTGATTTTACTAAAGAAGTCTCTGAAAAGAGAAGACTTTTCACAAAAGCAAGGTGTCTTACCAGATCAATATAGTTTTAAACTTTCATACATTTTGCTTTAATCACCAAGATCAGATTCACAGATCTGAAATCTTTCCAATACAGAGGCCTTTATCCTATGTTTGAAATATGGTAATGAACAAGCCTGATTGTGTTTCATTCCTTGAAATCTGTTTGAATTTGAATGCCCAAGGGTGCCCAGAAAAGACTTATTTTTTAAGACTCTACATTTCTTTTCCTTTTTTTTGTATTCTTCCTTGTTTTTATTATGGTTAACTTCATGATAAAAACTCTGGGCATATTGCCAACTGTAACATTTATATTTATACATAGTATATTTGTTTCAATTAGTAAGTTTGAAGCTATTCTGTATTTTTTCATTTAATAAGCAAAGAGACAAAATCATAGTGCTATCCCGCTTAGGAAGTGAAATATTTCTTTTCTTAAAAATATATTACGGTTTGTTGCACAGTCAGCCAGATGTTTAAATTGGATTTGGCATTTTTATCCTATCAAGTCCTTCTCAAGATGATGCTGTTTGATGGTGTTAAAGGCATCCTTACAGGATATAAACTGTTCCAAATAAAGTTGCCTTTTGCAATTGACTGATGGTGATTTTGTCAAAGTCAATGGTGTTCAAGTGGTGCTCCAGATATTTTAGCATTCCATTCAAGGCACCTATTGCTATTGGTGCTATCTTTGTTTTCTTTTGCCACAGTAGTTCTATTTCTATTTGCAGGTCTTTACATGTTGTGATTTTCTTCAGTTCGTTCTCTTCTATTCAGCTGTTTCCAGATACTGCAAAATCCTATCCAGACATTTTTGTCTGTCTTATTCACAATTGTTAAATCTGGAGTGTTATGTGACAGGCACTCCTCTGCTTGAATTCTGAAGTCCCAAAGGACTTTGTCTATTTTGTGGTCCCACCAGTTTTTAGTTTGTAGGCAAATGGTATTTCTTGCAAATCTTCTAATGCGCTATTGTTATCACTTTGACATGCTTTTATTTGTAGCCAGTCTATGTAATATTCTTGCAGCAGCTAACTTTGTTCTCTACTGTTTCTTCAGCTTATTTGCAGAGGCAGTATTTGCTGTCTATTGCTGTCTTCTCAATTCTGGCTTTGTATGTATTTGGTCTTATGAAGAAAAGCATACAACTTAACTCCTCTGTTTCTTTCTTTTTTATAAATATTTTATTAATTTTCTAGTTTTACAGTCAAATACTTAATAGACAATGTGTTGTCTGGGTCCATTAGTAATTCAGTGGTATATATTAACTTCTTCAGTCTAGATCCAATATTACACCATCAAATGTTTCCTCTCTTCTTCCAGTAGTACCTGTTTTCCCACACTAGGCAAATACAATTCTTGTTATTAATAAATATACAATTGAATATCAACATCTTTGTTACATTTTTCTCATAATATCAATAATGTCAGTTTTAGATAACTTTTTTAACCAAAACATATCTTAATTGCATTTGCACTTAATATCCATATGTTCAATCAGTATCTTGTTTTTGCTTTTTTAAAAATTTTAATTTCCCATCAGTCTTCAAAATGTCTCTATTGTTTATAATTCAAAGTAAGTTATATTTGGGTAACTAAAAGCTTCTCTTATTCAAACTTCTTAGCATTTTCCTGTTTCCCTTCTCATACCAAAATCTAATATTCTAATTACAAATCTTATCTTTCTAGTTATGATAATACTTCTACTTCTAGCAATTATCTATTCTCCACCATATTCAAACATCTAGTTAATAATATAATATCCCATCTAATGGATCAAAACGTCTATTTTCTTCAGTCTTACTCTAGCTTTTTTCCTTTGCCAACTAACTTTCCAAGTCAATGCATTGGAATCATCAAGTAATTTTTCCTCTGTTTTTGTGTATACCAAATGGACTAAGAAAGACCATTTGATTAAGTATTTTTGGAAGAATGAACTCATTGATATTCATTAAACAGCCTCCCTCCTTCTCCAATTCCCCACAGTTCTCCTAACAGCTCTATCTTCCATTCAATCAGTTTTTCTTCCTTTTCCTAAAATGTGTTCTGAATTCTTGATTGGTGAGAGGTTTTTTCCATTTCTAATATTATCGCTCCATCTTCTAGTTCTTCAGTTGTCTGAATCTGTCAGTTAGTTCCTTCCTTTAGGTCCTACATTTTTAGATCTGCTTCCTCTAGTTTTCCTTCTATTTTCTGGGTTGCTAGTTCCTTCTTTGTAGTCATGTTCTGGGTTTGTAAATTTAGATTAGAAAATTGTTCATTTATCTCTTTTGTGCTATTTGTAATCTCATCATGAGCTAAAGCAATAGTCTCTTGTATTGATTTCAACATGGAGATAATTTCTTTCTGATCTTCATCCATATTTTCTTGGTGATATATCAAACTGAAAACTTTGGGATAGGTGTTAGAGATTTTTTTTTACCATTTGAAGCTGAGTATGGGACATCCATTTCATTTTTTGTAGGTGGTCTTTATAATAAAAATTGTTCATCAATCAAAGCTTTGTAATACAAAATATTCCATTACCTCAAGTTTCTCCTGCAGGGAAATACAGTAGTTCCACAACACAGCTCTGAAAGTCAGTTAATATTTATAACTGTAGTTCAGGTAGGCCAGTTTCAAAGTAGTTCATTGTCTCTGCCACACCGATAAGCAGCCCAAAAGTTTTTTTCCCCTTTCCCCAGCTGCAGTTTTCAAAAGTGAAAGTTTCCAAGGTCAGCAAAAGTCTTATCTAAATCTGGGCTTCAAGCCAAGTTTCCTTTAGGCATAACAAATTGTAGTGTCATAACTCGCCACTAGATGTTATTAGTGCCGTTTTCCAGCTTTTTAAATTTGAACTTATATTACAAGGTTTTCAAATATATTTTTTTAAAAAATCTCAAAAGCACTTTTAGTCCCCTAATTTCAAAGCCATATATGTGTATTAATTCCAAATTAATCTTGAAATTTTCTCTGTTTTCCTCAAGTAATTAGTTCACCACTTTTCTTTTCCTGTGGGAATGGGGTGGAAATTCCCCTTCCCCTCTCTCATTGGGGAGGATGCTTTGGGCAATTTTTTCAGGAAGAAGTCTTAAAGTCATAAAGAGAGGATAGAGTCTCATCCAGTTTCATCCACGTTGCTGAAAGATTGCTTGTTAGTGCTTATTGTCTTCCATTGTCAGCAGCTTCTGATTGGCTATACGAATGTAGCCAGTCTTTCCCCCACCGGTTTGGAGGGCTTCCTCGGATCGCCACCCTCCCGTGATCAACGAGGGTCCCCTCCTTGCTTGTTGCCTCTACAAAGCAACTTTCAACCCTTTCCAGGGTCCCCAGCAGGTCGAAATTGAACGCGAAAGACTGAGCCCCATTTTCCTGCACCCGTTCCACTGTGACATCAAACTGGAAGCCTCCTGTTTCTTTCTTAAACTTTTTTTGCTGGTGGTCATTGCCAGGTCTTGTTGTTATCTGTCTTGCCTATTTTTTAAAATGTAGTAGGCATGTATTACTTTGCCTTGCCGTGTCTCTTTTTTATTCTTTATTTGATCTTGTAGGCCAGTTTGGTCTCTCCACTATTCACTAAGCTCTCGAGGTATAGTAGCTCCAGTACTTTTTCTTCACTATCCAGATATTCTTCTAATGCCCCTTATATTACACTTATATTACACTCCCGTCTATTTTACTTGGTAAGTAGAGTGGGTCTATATATACACTTATATTACACTCCCGTCTATTTTACTTGGTAAGTAGAGTGGGTTTTATTTGTAGATAATAGTCTTTCTTTCAATATACCTTGGTGCTCAACTGCTTTAAAACTCATTGAATTTGGTATTCAATGTATTTTTACATGAAAGTTTTATCCCAGTATTCATTGTTTGTTTGGTATTCGATGCACAAGCTAGAACCTTTCTGTGTGGTTGTCCTGTTACTCACTATATGGGAAAAAATTGTTTAGTACTCATTATTTTTGGTACTCATTACACCTCCCAGAACCAATTAACTATGAATACTGAGGTACCACTATATAAAGATGTTTTTTTCAAATATCAGTAGATGGGAGTCATTAAATCTTACCCTATGGAGAAAGATGAAAGCTTTCAAAATGACTACTACAACCAGATTAATTTATGTTATGAGAGTAATTCCAATCCATGTACCTGGAAAATATTTTCAGAAAATAAATGTATTGTTTAATGTTTTATTGAGTTTCCAAGAATATTTTTACAGAAAGGCAGTGATGGAGATTTCAGTTTTCTGAATCTGGAGCTATATCATCATGCTTACATTAATATGGTCAGGTATTAAGTGCTGAAGCCAACAATTGGTACTAATTTTCCAATTTAGACAATCTTGGAGTATATACATATAGCCCTCTTGGCAGGATGGATAGTATTAGGATCTAAATATTCTAAAATTCTTGTATCTCTGGAAATTGTGTCAGTCAAAAAGTTATAATTTTCTATATAATTTCTAACTGAAAAAGAATTCCATGTTAAATAGATGTTATGGGGAAACCCAACTTTAAACATTGGGAAAAAGATGGGGATTTGGAAAAATCACACACACACACACACACACACACACACACACACACACACACACACACTGAAATGTCTAGTTCTCATAGATTTATTTTTTCAGACTTTCTATAAGAACATGCATGAAAAATTCAGCTAAAATGTTATTCTTGCAGAATGTACAAAAAATCCTCATAATGAAAATGTTATCTTAATTACAGCTGCAATAAAAACAGCTTATACATTTAAAGTGTACTCAAGGAAAAAAAGAAACAAAATTTCCAGTTGTGAAGGAGACAACCATTTGAGAAAATGTCAAATAGGGAAAAATTGGCAATAGTCTATTTAAATAAATATTCTACACTGATTCTTTGTATTTAAGGAACATAAAAGCCTTAAAAAGTAAGGATTTGTTAATATACCTTTAAAAAAAATCATTAAATTATTTTTAATTTTTCAAAATTAAACAGTGTAAACTGTTTATTAAGACAAGTTATTTAGTTTTAGTTTTATTTAGTTCCTAATCATTGCAGTAACCCAAGTGCAGTAGATTACATTTTATTCACTGGATTCCAAATGTTGTCTCCTCTACAAGATAGTTCGGCAAAATGGACCAAGCATTTGAGTCAGAATAATATAACATTAGCTGAGATCACATTTGGACAATTTGTTTATTGCAAGCAGTGCAAAATACAGTCCTTGAGAACTTGGTACATTTTTTAAAAAATTCCATTTTAGTTCAGTTTATTGTAAACTGCAAATGTTCATGCTTACTGACAAAAGTTCAAAATGTCCTGCCAGGGAATACTGTTGAGATCAGAAACAGAAAACAAATAAAACAAAGCTTCTATTCCTTATATTTTTCCAGATTTTTTTCCACATCTATTCAGTTTAGCTTTATTAAAAACCAATTCACTTAATGAATTAAAAAACTCCATATATAAACTTCAACTAAAATCTTACCATAAATTGATAAACAAATACTTTGATAATAGTGGAGTGTTTAGTTATATATTTCTGGCACTGAATAGCAACATTTCTCCAAAATTTTCAGGATTTGCAGCATTTTTTTCAGATTCTCTCTCTCTCTCTCTCTCTCTGTGTGTGTGTGTGTGTGTGTGCGTGCGTGCGTGCGTGCGTGTGTTGTTGGTACATACATACTAGGAAATCTCAATATATGATGTTCTTAACTTTTACTGAACTTTATCTTCAGGATTAAGAATATCACAGAAGATATTTACCTCTATGGTAGGCAGGTATGGACCTTAGATGTGGACCCAAAAGAATTCATACTGACAGTTGACTCAACCAAGTAAATGGTAGCAGCCAAATGCTAGTTTAACCTATTTTCATGACTGCTCTATGCATGGTGACACAACTGAGTGAAATCACACACATTTCTCACTGAAAACTTTTAAAGATTCGGTTACTATAACCTGCATCACTGATTCTCAGCCTAGCAACTTCATCTGGCTGGGAAATTCTGGGAGTAGGTTTCCTGGACTCTCCTGCCATGAAGGGCTAACACCTCAAGTCAACTATAGATAAAATAACCCAAGAACATGTAGAACATTCACATGAAAAATCCAGCCTGCCACTTGATAATGGTATAAATATTAATTTTAAAATATTGTTTCAAATATTCATAGTCACAGAAACCATTCATTACACTTGTACTTTAACAGCATTAATGTTCCCTCAGCTTTCTTTCCCAAATCTAACATGTTTTTCCCTTAGAGACAGACTATTCTTCGTATGATAACCTATCTGCAAATTGAGTAAATAGTCTCAGTGCTACAGAAATCTAAATTCTAATATGTGTCTCTACAAACCAAATATAAATATAAATTTTGTTCTTAAACAGACTGAAATTATCAGTGTTTTAGTACCTTTTCCATTGCATTGTTAAGGGTATTATATCTTCAGAATCTGCAGTTTATAAAATGGCTACCATGTTTGATAGAATTTTAACTTTAAATATTGCTTTCATTCTAAAGATTTCATTATGAAATTAAAATAACAGTTCTTGCTTAATGACCATAGTTGGAATTGACAACTTCATCACTAAATGACACAGTAGTTAAATGGGACCTCAGGTAACTATGACAGATTATGACCTCATTTCAGCTGCAATCAATATGTAAATCATCTGTGGCCTTTAAGGAAGACATTACATGACCAAAACTTGTGATTTTATTGCTTCTTTCTCCATTGACTCTGCTTGTGTGATGGCATCATTGATTGCTGACTTGGAGGAGAAGGAGGACTCAGAACTGGGGCCATCAGACATAGGGACTAGGGTTTCCAGCAGTGCCCAGAGAGCCTGGATTGGAAAAGTATGCAGTCCCAGGTCCATCATGAATCGGATGATATGATCGACCAGATGGTCAACCACCCACTCAAGAGGAGGGAGGCATGGCTGCTGCCAGTTCACACTGACGATCAGCAACAGGTATATGTCCAATGAGGAACAGCTGCCAACCACGCTTGATCTGTGGACATGTAAAGTGGAGAGAAAGAAAGCTCAGAAGAGGTCAACAAGGCTGCTAGTAAGGAAGCAGCCTTGCCTCTCCTAATGAGGAATATTAGGTTGTGGATTACTTAATCAAGCATGTGGGAGAGAGCTGTTGGCAAATACAACCATTCAGTTTCCTGTCCATCATCTTCATTTCCGTGATTCTTGTATCCTTATTCTGTGTTGTGATCCTTGGGTTTGTCGTGTTGGCTGTTCCTCGACCTGGACTTGGATCTGGTTTCGGACTTGGACTATTCATTCTGGACTCAGGGAGTTTCCTTGTGGGGAGTGTTTGCTAGGGAACCTACTGTTTCAGCTTCATGTGTGTGCTTGGACTTACCCACTAAACTGCTTGTGGGAGGGGGTTGTGATGGAGAATTTTTGGAATATCGCTATAACAAGTAGAGTGGTGCAATAAACATACTCTACTCGCACCTATTGTCATGTGTATGACTTGGGTCAGAACAGCTTGTTGGCATCTGGTGTGAAGCATGCAAATAGACATCATGTGTCCACACAACGATCACAAATGGCTCCAGTTGTGAAATTTCCAAATCTTGATCATGTGATGATGGGGATGCTGCAATGGTCATATGTGCAAGGATCAGTCATAAAGTTACTCTTCCAGTGCCATATCTCTGAATGGTAACAAAATAGGGTAGTTGTTAAGCTAGGACTACTTGTAAAGGTTCTATGAAAAGGCCTGTTTGGAAATCCAGCACCACTTCTCTTTTTTAATAGGAACTAAGAAGGGTTAAATTGCACTGTATTTTATCTTTTCTCTCTTTCACATGCTCATAATATAAAACAGAGTTAAACGTGTTTTAAATGTTACAGAATGTAGAATTGTAAAGAATACTGTTAGTTAATTTAGCATGCTGGAAATCTCAGTTTGGGATCACTGTTTTATTATCAGGATCACTGAATGAGAACTAGAGAAAAAGTTTGTTATGATTTACTAATCATATTCACAACTTGCTGACCAACTACTCTATAGTCCTCAATGGAATTACATTTAAATGGAGAGAAGCATGAGGTGAGGTACCACAAGTTTCTATCGTAGGACCAGTTACAGAAGGATCTTGACAGACTTGAACACTGGCCCCTATCTAACAAAATGCAATTGAATGATGAGAAAAATAAGAGTTAAGCAAGAAAAACCAAATGCACAGATATAGAATAGGTGGCTTACTGAAGGTTTTCAAGAAGAGACTGAACATGGATCAAATAAAGTCTCATGCTTGATGAGGTGAAGACCTCCCCTGGACTGGAAGACCTCCAAGGTCCCTTCCAGCTCTGTTATTCTATGAGTTCTATCTTGGAAGGTCAATATATCATAGTACTGTTCTTTAAGAACTTGAAGATTTATTATTTAAGATTATAATGTGGAGTTTCTGGATCCTGACTTTGAGATTCACATTAATAATGAATAAGAAATCTCCTTGCTTAACTAGGTCTATTTTAAATATGATTAGATCTGAATTCAGCTGAATTTAGGATTTTGACACTGTATTCTAGTTAATTAGGATACTGATATGACTTTTTTATCATCAGCATTGTTTTGAGAAAAAATGTACCAAGTTCTCTTTTTGATGAGATCAAATTAAAAGTCCAGAAGAGCAAGATTAAAAAAAAATCATTGTTAACAATATAAGTGTCTATGCTTTCATTTTCCTTTTGATTTCAGAGTTTAGAGTCTGATCAACAAGTCCAGAATATCACAAAATCACAAAATCATGAAGTTGGAAGTTTTATTTTTGGTCACCGAGTCCATCCTTCTAATTAAAAAATCTACAATCAATGGTTGTCTGGCCCATCCTAGAATATATTCAATGGACTGATTTGCCGCACTTGCAGTTATTCTCCTGCTTTTACTAACATTCAGCTAGATTCTGCCTTCTTGTAACTTACATTCATTATTCTATATACTGTTCTATTGAATAATAGAAAATAAATCCTGACCTTCTTTTATGTGATATCCTTTCAAGTATTTGAAGAGTACTATCATATTCTGCCTCTGCCCCAGCCTTTACTTTTCAAGGTTAACCATTTCCAATTCCTTCAATTTCTTTTCATAGAGCTTAGTTTCTAGTCTGTTAATAATTCTCTTTTACTAGCTTGGAATCTGCTTCACTTTAGCTTAATCCTTATTAAAGTATGGTGCCCAGAACTACAATATTAGGTAAGAGTTGACTAATGCAGAATGACCACTGCATGATGACAAAATGGTTAGAATGCAGTATTGCAGGTTAATTTTGCCAAGAGTTCAATTCTGACCGGCTCAAGGTTGACTCACCCTTCCAAGGTCGGTAAAATGAGAACCCAGAGTTTGGGAGCAATATGTTGACTTTGTAAACCACACAGAGAATGCTGTAAAGCACTATGGAGTGGTATATAAGTGCTATTGCTATCCTGCTTTCTATGATTTGGAAATTATAATTCTTTTGATGCAGACTACATTGCATTTGCTTTTTTTTAATAGCCATAGCACAATATTGTTTCATGTTGTCTTGTCATCAACTATTATTCCAGAAGACTCAAAATGCAAGTCCACCCTCGGCAATTGAATCTCAATGGGTGACTTTCAGCCAATTATCTTGATTTTCAGATTCATGCTATAATTCAGGCATGTCAAACTGCCGGCCCGTGAGCTGGATGCATCACACCAAAACCACGCCCACCCCATTGCCGGCAATGGGGGAAAAGTCGCGATACATCGTGCGACATCACATGACGTCGCAAGTTTGACATCCTGCCCTAGTTGCATCAATGTAATATTCATTGCAAATCATTTTGCTTCTCAACCAATAATGCGGCATTATCTACAAACAAAAGTAGATGTGTACTGACATCCCCAGCCAACAGATCTTTAATGCCACCAGAAAATATTCCTTAAACTGTTGTTCATAAGCATATTAAACAATCTGCCATAATCTTCCCATAATCAGCAGACTGTTTGTGGGAACTGCAACGAGACTTTAACTGGGATGACAAAATGCTCCCTTTATATTCATACCACCATCTCTTGAGATATATGTCCTAAATCCTTTCTATTTGCCAAATCACCTTTGACAAACTATGATGAACTTGTGATTTAATTTGAATTTTTTTGGGCTACCTGTTGTATACATAATTGTAGTTTCTGAAGATAAGTGACTTCTGCTGTGTGTTTCAAATACTATCCTATAAAGCTACTATTTTCACTTTTGTCTGCTATTCTACCATAGACAGAAATATCCTTGTCCTGCTGGAAAATGCTCAGTACTGAGAAGGCCCAGCTTTATGCTGATACACTAAAATATAAAATAATGCCAACAGCTGGTGCTACAAATGGCTTTT
>NW_015395121.1:3144-10827 GCF_001527695.2 Protobothrops mucrosquamatus | reverse complement strand
CTAATGCACCTTTCATGAAAAACAGTCACTGGCAAGTAGTAGCAGCTCCTCCTGGGTGCTGCTGCTGCCACCTTTTTGATAGATTAAGAGAATGTGTATGTAATAATCTTGCTTTATTCCATAAACCTTATGCCTTCTGTATCAGAAACGCTGTTTTTAAGGGAAGCAGCAGAATCTGGGCTGAAATCATGCTAAATATCAGAGTTCCCAGCATAATAATATGTAATGGGGAGGGATGGACAAGATGGGAGTGAAAGCACTGTTTGGGTTTTCTAATGAATGGATATTGTTAGCAGCATGTACCTGAAAGCTATTTTCTTATGCCTTTCTCCAACCCTTGTACATGCAACACCTATCAACTTCATCAAATTCATGATTAAGGAAATATGAGATGGAAAGTCAATAAAAGTCCATGTAAACCATTGAAATTACAATGTGACATTCTGGAGCCATCCTAATTACAGGAAGGAAAGAAGTAGCAACAGCATGTCGATATGGAATGAACAATTAATTCCTAATTTATCCCCTAAAAGATAATATATCTACTAAGGACACAAGTTTCTTCTATGAACCTGAAAGACATTTAGATGCTGCTGGACAACAGACACCTGAACCAATGTTCAGTGGTCATGTTTCTTCTATTAAAGTTATCTACCAATAGATTTCATAAATAGATTGATTCAGTTTGGACAGCAATCTCTATAATCCAAAACCACCCAAATGAACTGCAACAAGTCTTAAGATGTTTAACAGTCCTGATCCATTCTCCTTCTGTGGCATGTTCATGTGAAGTTTGCAATCAGCTTTCTGTTATGATTTCATTTAATGCAGTTTAGGCATTTCTCTGAATCCTAAATTGTTTGATAAATTGATGCAACAAGATAGATAACAGTTTGTGTGTTTGATGAAATGACAAAAAAGGAATCAATCTAACTCGAAAAAAAAGTTTCTGAATACTTCTTTTCATCCATATGAATAGATCAGAGAAGGAAGCATGCAACCTCCCCACCCAACTGCATTATCTCTTTTTCATCACTTTAAACTATGCTTTATTGTGACCCGAGACCTTATTTATTCTATCAAGGTATAACCTTATAGCATAAAGAGGTTTTCTCAGATATCTATAAAGCTAGTATCCCTGTAAATATTCCCAATTTATCCTAGTAGGTGAGAAACAAAATGCCTTTATTTTTTTTTGTAAAAGTTTTTATTGGTTTTTTTCCTATACATTCAGTAATAATTTTTCAACAAACGTGTGTCTGAGTTTATATTCGCTAATACATATTTAATTCCCAATCCTTTATTCTTTCCTCTAGCCATCGATAAAATAAGTCCCAAGTTTGATAATATTCTGTTGCTTCTTTTTCTTTCAGTCTCATAGTCAGTCTATCCATCTCTGCGCATTCTAGTATTTTTTTAATTATTTCGTCATCTGATGGTATTCCTTCATTTTTTCACTATTGCGCGAATATAATTCTTGCCGCTGTTGTGACATGCAAAATCAAATATAAGCTTTGTTACTCTTTTCTGGCATTATACCTAATAAAAAAAGTTCAGGTTTAAAGTCTACATGTTCTCCCAACATCTTTTCTAGCCAGGTATGTATCTTTTTCCAATAATTCTTTACTTTGTCACATGTCCACCAAACATGATAATAAGTGCCTGATTTATGTTTACATTTCCAACATCTATCTAACAAGTTTTTAAACATTTTTGCTGGTGGCAAGTACCATCTATAGAACATTTTATATAAATTTTCTTTGTAGGAAGTTGACATTGTCAGTTTGTAATTTCTTTCCCATAAATTTTGCCATTTTTCTAATTCTATATTATATCCAAAATTTTCCGCCCATCTTATCATTGTTTCTTTAACTTGTTCGCTTTCCATTTTCAAAGTTAATAGAAAATTATACATTTTCTTAATTAGTTTCTCATCAGAAGTTAACAATGTCTTATCAAACAGAGTTTGTTCCTTATAAAATCCATACAGTTTAACATCTTTATCATATCTAGCTTGCATTTGTAAATGTGCCCACCATGATAGATTGATACCCTGATTTTCCATTTCTTGTTTAGATTTTAAATTCCCTTCAGAGTTTAGAATATCGCTATATGTCCAGATTTTTTCAAGGTTCACTAAATTTGGGTGTACAAATGCTTCCATTGTTGACAACCACCCTGGAATTTTCAAATATATTTTACATTTTATTTTTTCCCATGTTGTTAATAATTCATTTCTTATATAATAATAATAATAATAATAGTAAAGTTGGAAGGGACCTTGAAGGTCATCTAGTCCAACCCCCTGCTCAGGCAGGAAACCCTATACCATTTCGGACAAATGGCTGCCCAGTCTCTTCTTAAAAACTTCCAGTGTTGGAGCATTCACCGCTTCTGGAGGCAGATTGTTCCACTGGTTAATTGTTCTCACTGTCAGGAAGTTTCTCCTTAGTTCTAGATTGCTTCTCTCCTTGATTAGTTTCCACCTGTTGCTTCTTGTCCTGCCTCCAGGCGCTTTGGAAAATAGCTTGACTCCCTCTTCTTTGTGGCAGCCCCTGAGATATTGGAACACTGCTATCATGTCCCCCCTCGTCCTTCTCTTCATTAAACTAGACATACCCATTTCCAGCAGCCGTTCCTTATATGCTTTAGCCTCCAGTCCCCTAATCATCTTTGTTGCTTTTGGAAATATTTATGGACTTTATTTTTCCCGTACCATAAAAAAGCGTGCCACCCCAATTGTAAATCATGCCTCTCCAGATATAACGCCTTTTATTTCTAAGAGTTATCCATTATTTTACCCGTGTTAATATAGATGCTTGATAATATAAAACCCACTCTGGTAGACCAAGACCTCCATTTTCCTTGGCATCTTGTAACATTTTCATCTTAATTCTAGCTTTCTTTCTTTGCCAAATAAACTTCAAGATTAGTAAATTTAAGTCTTCAAAGAATTTTTTCTCAAGTCTTATAGGTATTGTTTGAAATAAGAATAAGATTTTCAGTAGTATGTTCATTTTCACTGTAGAAATTCTTCCTAATATTGACAATTCCAAGCTTTTCCATTTTTCCAAATCCAGTCTTATTTGATTCAATAGTTTTGTATAATTATCTTCTTTTATCGTTGAGCATTTTGCTGTTAAATATATTCTCAGATATTTGACCTTTTTGACTATCTGCAATTCTGTTTTTTCTGACATTTGTGTTGTTGTTTTTTTGTTTATCTATAAGGTTTTTAACTATTACTTTAGTTTTTTCTCTGTTTATTTTCAGTCCTGCCATTTCTCCGTATTGTTCTATCTTTCCCAATAGTTTAGGAATCATCTCCAAAGTTTCTTTTAAAATAAATACCATATCATCAGCAAATGCTTGTAATTTATGTTTCACTTTTTATTTCTGTCCTTTAATTTCTATATCTTGTCTAATATTTCTATTTAAAACTTCCAGAGTGAAAATAAATAACAATGGAGATAATGGACATCCTTGCCTTGTGCCTTTTCTTATCTCAAAGTTCTCAGTATAGTCTCCATTCACAATCACTTTCGCTGTTTGTTTATTGTATATTGTTTTATCATGTTTATAAAGTTCTGTCCAAAGTCCATTATTTGTAATTGCTGAATCATAAATTGCCAGGAAACATTATCAAATGCCTTTTGGGCATCTAAATATTAGTGCCAGTTGTTTCCCTGGATGTAATTCATAATATTCTAATACATCCATTATCACTCTTAAATTATTTTTAATTTGTCTCTTTGGCAAAAAACCATTTTGGTCTGAATGTATACATTCAGTTAAGAATCTTTTCAGTCTCTCTGCCATTATTGAAGTAAAAATTTTATAATCCACATTGAATAACGATATTGGTCTGTAATTTTTTTATCTGTGCCAAATCTGAGTCTTCTTTTGGTATTAAGGTAATATTTGCTTCTATCCATTTATTTGGGAGTTTAGCCTCCAACAAAAGTTCATTGCAAACATCTTTCAGCAGTTCACTTAGTATATCTTATAAAGCTTTATATAACTCCGCTGGTAGTCCATCTGGCCCCGGTGTTTTCTCATTTTTTGTCTTCTTATGGCCTCTGTTATTTCCATCATTGTTATTTTTTCCTCTAACATAATCTTACAGGTTTCTGAAATTCTTGGAAGGTTATTTTCTTCCAGATATTGAATCATTCTCTCTCTTGGAATTTCTTCTATGTCATACAGTTTCTTGTAATATTCTTTAATTATCTTTTTTATTTCTTCGTTTTTAAATTTTAGGCAACCTTTCTCATCTACTACATTATTTATCATTTTCTTCTCCTTCTGTTTTTTAAGTTTATAAGCTAACCATCTTCCTGGTTTATTTGCATTTTCAAAAAAAATTTGTTTTGCTTTTTTTATTTGCTGTGCCAATTTTTCTGAATCCAACAGATTTAGTTTGTGTTTTATTGTTTCCATTTCTCTTTTCAGAATTTTCTTCTGCGGATTCATTTGCAGTTCTGATTCTATTTTTTCAAATTTTTCTTTTAATAGTACATATTGCTGTCTTTTCTGTTTGTTTGTTTTTTGCCATGTATGTTATAGCTATACCTCTAAAGTATGCTTTGGCTATATCCCATACATTTTGCAATGTTGTGTCTTCTTTTTTGTTTTCTTTGAAGAAAAACTTCATTTCTTTTTTTGCTAGTTCTAGAAATTCTCTTTCTCTTAATATAGATTGGTTTAAAGTCCATCTTGATTTTTTGGGTATTCCTCTCCACGTCACTTTTAAAGGGTTGTGGTCTGCCCATGTACCTGATTCTATCTCAATTTCCTGCATATTTATCCTCAGTTCAAATGTCATCCAGATCATATCAGGATTTGTGACTGTTTGAATAAAATGTATATTGTAATTTTCCTGGGTTAATTTCCCTCCAAACATCTTGTACTCCAATTTCTTCTATCATATTAAAAAAGATCTTAGGTAATCTTCTTCCAGTTTTTCCTGTTTTACTACTTTTATAGTCTAATGTCCCATCCATTATTGCATTAAAGTCTCCTACTAAAGAAATATTTTGGTACTCCATTTCTATTATTTTTCTATGGAGATTTTGATAGAATTCATCCTGGTTATTATTTGGTGCGTAGATTACTACTAACAATGTTTGTTTTTGATGTAAGTATATTTCTACCGTCACAATTCTTCCTTCTTCATCTGAATAAATCATTTTAGAATCTATTGTCTCTTTAATATATACAGCAACACCTCTTCTTTTCTGTTGTGCTGATGCATGATAAAATTTCCCAATTTTTGGGTATTCCAACAGCTTATAATATTGTTTTTATATGTGGCTCTTGCAGACAAATTATTTCTATATTTAATTTCTGTAGTTTTCTAAAAATTTTGTTTCTTTTTGATGGGGAGTTTAGTCCATTTATATTCACTGAAAAAAATCTGTTTTCTTTTTCCATTTCAATTATTTATATTTAGGTCCAGTCGATCTCGTGATCCTCTGTTCTCTGGCAATTCCTTCACTCTCTTGATCAGATTTCTCTTTCTGTTCTCCTGTTTGTATAATTACTTCTTCAGTTGCTTCTTCTATTTGTTTCTGATCTTTTCTTTCCTCTTGTCGATGTTGCATTCCTTCATCTAAGAATGCTCGATTTTTTTCATCAAAATCTTTTCCAAACTGAATTCAATTGATATATTGTATTATTCCAGTTGCTTAAAATCCCTTCTGGCATTAACAATCTGAAATTTATGCCTTTTGCAATCAGCTTTCTAGTTAAGAAATGATATTGTCTTCGAGTATCTCTTACTCTCTTTGGTATCTGCTTTAAGATCACAATTTCTTTATTCTTGTAATTGTAATGGTTCATCTCTAACTTTTCTCAGTATTTCACCTCTTGTTGTTTTCTTTATAAATCTTACATGCACTTCTCTAGGTAGTTTGTATTTCCTTGCATAGCTTGAATTCATTCGAAATATTTCATCTATCTCCATTTGCCTCTCTGCTCTGTCTGCTTTCAAAGCCTCTGCCAGGAGATCAATAATCACAACTGCTATATTTTCTTCTCTGTCTTCAGGGATATTTTGAAATCTTAAGTAGTGTTCTGCTTTCTCCATTTCTAAGATCGCCACCACTCCTTCTAGATTTTGATTTGCTTATTCTAATTTTTCATTTTCTTGAATTAATATTTCCATTTTTTTTGTCAATATCATCTGATTTATTTTCCATTTTCTGAATTCTTTGTTCATTTTTAACAATTATTTGATGGTGGGCTTCAAATTGTGTTTTTATGTCTGAGATTTGTTCGTTTAATTTATCAAAGTTACTTTTTGTCTCCTCGTGATTTTTTTGTATTGATTCTTGAATTAATTTTAATGTAGTTTGCGTCTCATTTTGAGTGGTGCTTATTTTCTCACACCGCAACATTGTTTCAATAGATCCCTGGGTTGTTGGGCTAGATGTTCCAAAAGAGGGTGCAGAGGAAATCTTTTTCATAAGTCTGGTGAGATTTGATGTACTCATTTTTTCCAGCAACTATCTTAGGCTAAAATCCAAACCGTAAAAGGAGCCAACTACTTTAGGCTAAATCCAGTATCTCAAGGAGAGAAAACAAAATAAAACAAACAAAAAGAAAAAAAAGCCAACAATCTTAGGCTAAAATCCAGCCAAAAAGAACGACCTAACTACTTTAGGCTAAATCCAAATCCTCCAGTCGAGTCTCAGATGTAAAATGTCCGCTGTCTCCAAGTAATTCCTGTTTTGGTTATATCCAGAGTCAACAAATATAATGGAAAAAATCTTTTCACTTGTAAACTCATACAAAGGCACTTTGTTTACACTAGATGTTGTTTCAAGGTCAAACATTTTCAGATTCTTTTATTATTTAGTGTTACTGTAGTATCTTATTTCACCACTAGATGTCCTCGTACACTGTTTTGTCAATATCTGGTTTTAAAAGTTTATTACAAAGTTTTTCTTTTAAAAGTCTTTATAGGTTATTTACCCTAGGAATTATATCTAAAAAGTTTTTTTCACATCCTGTAGGTTAAGTAGTCTTTCTTCGAGTCAGTCTAAGTTCAATTTTTAAGAGTTCTTTTATATTCCTTAAAATCCTTCCCCCTTCTGTAGTTGCTCACCGCTTTTAACTCTCTTCTCCCGTAGTCCTTCTGGGGTCTTTACTTTATAGCTCTTCCCGATCAAGGGATCAACATTTTTAGATCCAAAAGGAAAAGGAAAAAAAGCAGGCTCACCCAGTTTAGCGGAGCGTTGTGGCTCCTCGCTTTTCTTCTGGCTGGCAACGACTTGGGCTGTCTGGGCTTACCAGGCAGCCTTTCCTCTGTCCTTTTAGAAGATTTCTTCAGTCTGTCTGGTCCGAACTCCTGAGGCATCCCTCCTTCTTCATTGTCCCTCCAGGGCAACTTTCTGACCCTTTGGGGTCGCCGAGCAGAACGAAATTGGGCTAAGAAGCCGGAGCCCCAGCTTCTTTCACCCGTCTCATCAAGCGCTAAACCGGAAGTCTACCTTAAATTAGGTATATCAGGTGTGTACATATGGGTTTTGAAGTTAATCAAAAACATTCAGATTAAAAAGTGGGGAAAATCAATTTTAATACATAAACTTGATCCTAATTAGAAAGAAAATTAGTGAGAAAATTATAAATATAATCCAATATAATCAATGGTGTAGAATAAGTACCAAAAGTAGATAAAGT
>NW_015395121.1:0-2882 GCF_001527695.2 Protobothrops mucrosquamatus | reverse complement strand
GAATCATATGATTCAAGGTACTTTTAATTCTACGTGGGAGAAAACCCGAATAACTAAAGACCTACATACAAACACCCGCGAAAACCTCAGAAAACATATATATATATATATATATATATATATATATATATATATATATATATATATATATATATATATATATATATATATATATATATATATATATATATATATATATTTGTTTTAATAGATTTTCACGGGTACAGGTATGCAGGTCTTGGCATATTCGGGTCTTTTCCCATGTAAGATTGAGAGTATCTTGGCAACAACAAGAGAATAATTATGGAAGCCATTGAAATAGAAAAACACCCCCCACAACATGAATAAACGTGACGATACCTCCCGCCTATCAGACATCTGGAAACCAGCCCTAATCAACAAACGAGTCCTAGCCACGAAAACTGACACCGGACCCAGAACAACACAGTACGCCACCAACATTCACCCTCACCAGACCCAAACCCAAGCCCAAACCCATCCCTCAGACGAAATACAACCACCATCCAGAAGCCAAACCACGACGACATCACCAGCTGCTGCACCTCCCTCCAACCCCCACACAAAGCAAACGCCATGAACACAGAGCTAGACCGCAAACTCGGAGCCAAACCAAAGCCTGGTATGCTACATCACAGCCTTCTGCTCTGGACACCACATCACAGAACTCAGGGGGTTACAATGCTAAAGCTCAGGATGTTACAACACAGCCAACCACCCAGGATGTTGCAACACAAAACTCAGGATATCACTACACTAGATCTCAGGATGTAATCACACAACCCATTACCCAGGTCGTTATAACACAAAAGACTAATGGGCATGGGCACACAGCCAGCACCTCAACTACTCAAGATGTTATGAAACAGCTGAACAATCCGCAAACAATAGCTCCCACACAGCCAACCAATCCACCTACAGTAACTAAGCCAGCACTCCACACACACACACCAATATTTATAGAGAGACGGCAGTTCCGATCACACTTTGCTCGCACAAGCACGAAGCCGAAGACCCCAGCCTGAAGATGACGAGTGGGACCTCGTCGAAACGTCGCCAAGATACTCTCATCTTACACGGGAAAAGACCCGAATACGACAAGACCTGCATATACAATTAGTCTGAAATGTAAAGTTCATTCTGAATATTAGATTGTATTTTCCTCTGGCATAATTTACATAAAAGTAGTAGGTTAGATGGAATTCATATTTCTTGATTTTAAAACACTTAATATTTAAGTGATTTATAATGTGGATTTGTTTTTTTCATGATGATTTGTCTTAAGTGTTGAGATTCTTGTGGTACTTTCGTAAAGCAAATGGCAGAGGACTGAAATATATGCAGTATTGCTCTAAAATATGTTTAAGTATTGTAAAAGGCTCAGATGCTGCAATTTAATAACAATGTGGAGAGTTTATATGTAAGGAGTCCTTGGTGCTCTCTGAGCTTTGTTTTTTTTCTTGCAAATATTTCATTACCCAAACTAGGTAAAATCATCAGTGCTAGTATGATGATGTTACCTAGTTTGAGTAATGAAACATTTGCAAGAAGAAAACCAAGCTCAGAGAGCACCAAGGACCCCTCATATCAGCCCTGAGCTACAGATATTCTCCTTTATTAAGAGAATAATATCTATGTATAAGAGACTGATATAAATGAATTCCTTTTTGTCACTTAATTAAATTGGGGAGCCAGACCTTCACAGTTGTAGAGTTGTTCTGAAATTCTTATAAATAAATCTCTCTCATGTCCTCTCTCCCTCTCTTCCCCCTACAACACTTATGAAGCTGTGTGTCCCTCAGACCTTCAGCAGCTGTGGAAAGAAGTTACTGCTACTCAACCTGTAGAAGAAAGCATCAAGCAAGAGGGACTTGACCTCAGCACCAACACCTCAAATTCTACCTCGTTTTCGGCTGCCAAGGTCTCTCCTCCAATTTCCCATCACCCTCTCCCCAATGGACAGAACGCCATGCTCGCACAAAGGAGGGACAGGTGAAGCTAATGGACCTTTATGTGAAAAGAACATAGATTTTATAAAAAAGCAGATTTAATCTCTCTATAGCAGGGGTCCCCAACCAGGATGGAACTGGTCCCTGGTGCCCAAAAGGTTGGGGACCCCTGCTCTATAGAACTTCTATGTGTTAAAGTCTGCATGTATAATAGGACAAACCCTAAAATCTATTTTTATCTCCTACATTCAAATCTAAAGCACTAATGCTATTTGCATTTCAACTTGGTATAGAATCAGCAAATGGGTTTAGAATCAAATTCTGATTTTAACAGTTTAGGGTAGTAACCTATGGCTACAGAGTAGGGCCTCCTGAAGTCAGCTTTGAGATTTTGATTCTATCTCATCAGTTGCCAAACAGGTCCTATATCAGTATCTAGAAAGTAATAATTCTCTTCCAAAAAAAAAATATCTGAAGGTGCCTGGATAAGTATGTATGTAGTTACAGAGGCTGATTTTATTTTATTTTTATTTTGAATTAAAATATTTGTTTATTCAATAAAAATGGTATAGGTCCCCAAATATCAGTGTGCAGCATCAGGACAGCAGAGAAGTTAAACTAATTCATGATAGTGCTATGATTTGAATTTTCTGAACAAAATGGTATATAATCAGAACCCTTTTTTTTTCTTTTGTTCCAACAAATCAGATTTTTATAAATAAATATAATGCATAGAATGATAGTAGATGGGACAAAAGAAACAAGCTGTCAAGATACAAAGCAAAAACAGTCCAAAAGGAAACAAAAGAAGCCAAAAACTGACAAAACAAGTCGTGATTATTTTGCTTATCTGCAAAGCTTATTCTGTCTTGTTGAGCAAACCATGGTGTAAAAAGTTGTTACTGTGCAATGTAT
>NW_015395120.1:7487-10832 GCF_001527695.2 Protobothrops mucrosquamatus | reverse complement strand
CCTATTCACATGCTGTGGAGGACTTTTATGTACTAGCATATGATTTTTTTTTTACCCTTGTAAATATGGGACTGTACATATTTGTCTTTCTTTCTTTCCTTTTCTCCCCTTTCTCCAATCGGCAGCTATTAAATCAAGTGCTGAATCTTATCTCCTTTCTTGCGAGCCATCTTCCTCCTATCTGTGCCATTTGATCCATAAAGAGAATTGAATGAAGTACTGCCTGACCTGGTTAATGCATTTTTTAAAGCCAAAATATCATTTGAACAGTTAAAGATACATGATAAGTTGCAATGTTTTTTTCCCCAAGTCCCTATTCAAACAATATGCCATGATATAAATAGCCAAAGGAACAATCCAGTGTAAGTTTGGAACAGCTGGTTGTTAATAACCAGGTATTGTCTTGAGCACTTACAGTGCATTCAGAAAGTATTCAGACCACTGTCTTCACTTTTGTCAATTTTATTATGCTGCAGCCTGATTCTAGAGTTGTTGAAATTCATTTTTTTCTCATAAATCTACACTCAGTACCCCATAATGACAAAGTGAAAACAGAATTTTAGAAATGTCTATAAATTTATTAAAAAGAAAAAAAACTGAAATGTCACACTGGCATAAGTATTCAGACCCTTTGCAAAACCCTTCATATTTAGCTCAGGTGTCTCCCATTTCTCTTGATCGTTACTGATATGTTTCTACACCTTGATTTGTTGGAATCATGATAAATTAAATTGGTTTGACATAATTTGGAAAGGCACACACCTGTCTATAGAAGGCCTCACACCTGACAATGCATACTGTAGCAGAGCAAAAACCACGAGGTCAAAGGAACTGCCTGCAGAGCTCAGAGACAAGATTATTACAAGGCATAGATCTGGGGAAGGCTACAGTAAAATTTCTGCTGCACTGAAGATTCATAAAAGTACAGTGGCCTCCATAATTCTCAAATGAAAAAAGTTTGGCACAACCAGGATTCTTCCAAGAGCTGATTGCCCAGTCCTACTGAGCAATCAGGGAAGAAGGGAGAATTAGTAAGAAAGGTGACCAAGAACCTGATGGTCACTCTGACTGAGCTCCAGAGATCCTGTGTGGAGATGGGAGACAGTTCCAGAAGGACAACCATCACTGCAGCCCTCCGCTGATCTGGGCTTTATGGTGAGATGAAAGCTTTTCCTCAGTGCAAAACACATGAAAACCTGCTTGGAGTTTGCAAAAAAACATCTCTAAGGGCTCTGAGACTGTGAGGAACAAGATTCTCTGGTGTGATGGAACCATGAGTGAACTGTTGGGCCTCAATTCTAAACTTTATGTCTGGAGGAAACCAGGCACCGTTCATCACCAGCCCAATATCATCCCAACAGTGAAACATGGTGGTGTGGGGGTGTTTTTCAGGCGCAGAGACTGGGAGACTGATCAGGATTGAGGGAAAGCTGAATGGAGCAAAGTACAGGAATATCCTCAGTGAAAATCTGTTCCATGGCACTCAGGACCTCAGACTGGGCCAAAGGTTTACTTTATAACATGACAATGATCTGAAGCACACAGCCAAGACAACACAGGAGTGGCTTAGGGACAACTCTGTGGATGTCCTAGAGTGGCCCAGCAGAACCCTGATTTGACCGCTATTGAACATCTCTGGAGAGACCTGAAAATGGTTGTCCACCAATGGTCGCCATCCAACCTGATTGAGCTTGAGAGCATTTACAAGAAAGAATGGCAGAAAATTCCCCAATCCAGGTGGGCAAAGCTTGTCACATCATACCCCAAAAGACTCAAGACTGTAATTGCTGCCAAAGGTGCTTCAACCAAGTACTGAATGAAGGGTCTGAATACTTATGCCAATGTGATATTTCAGTTTTTTTTTCTTTTTAATAAATTTACAGACATTTCTAAAATTCTATTTTCACTTTGTCATTATCGGGTACTGAGTATAGATTAATGAGGGGAAAAATGAATTTCAACAATTATAGAATGAGGCTGCAGCATAACAAAATTGACAAAAGTAAAGGAGGTCTGAATACTTTCTGAATGCATTGTAAATATATCACTGAGAAGACCATATGATATCTATGCTTCCACAAATACACTCAGTTTCTTTTAAAGAAATAATTAAGTTTCACCAAACTAAACCATTTAATGGTTCACCTGAATCTCTTTAAATAAAATTATCTAGTAAAGCTGTGCTCATTTGCAAACCATCATAAACTATTAATCTTCCTTCAGTTGTAAATAATTTGCAATACTAGTAACCATTCTGGAAAATCATGTACAAAAATGCTATATAGCAGACCCTATAACATTTCAGACAAATGGTTGTCCAATTTCTTTTTGAAAGGCTCCAGTGATGGAGCATCCACAACTTCTGAAGGCAAGCTATTCCTTTTTTCACATTTACAAATAATATATAAGTAAAAGATGCTTTTCAATGAAAAAAAATCAAAAACGGAGTGCTCCTATGTCTTTTTAATGAGAAATAAATATGTCTAGTGAATTAGTTTAGGGTATTTTTTTTCTTTGCACATATTTTCAGCAGAGGTAATATATTTAATGGGAAACTAGCAACCTTGCTTTTAAAAAATTAAAAGTTTAAGTTAGGGCTTGCCTGTTCAAGTAAAGAAAAAAATATTACATGAATAGAGAGTTTTCAAGAGGAGAAAAAGAATTAGATCAAAATTATGAGATTGTCCATACAAAGGATAAATGGATAATCATTTACTCAACTTACAACCTCAGTAAATGGATAAAACAGATTTAATCTTAAAAAGAAAGTGTTCCAGTAGTGCTATTTTGATCACCTTTGTTTTGTTTTAAAGACATCAATAGCCTTAAAATTCTAAAGAATGCAAACAACAGTCTTTTAGTTTGAATTTCAGAGCAAAGCAGCTAAACATCCTGAAGAATCCAACATCCAAGATGATGATGAAAAATAATTCCCAGAACATAAAAGTGGTTGTGATTAAAATATTGGAAGGATTATCCACTCCTACTGTAATAGGGATATACGTGTACTTATATATATATCCAAATTTCTTTTTTTCTGACAAAGAGTAAAGAATTAAATTGGGAGACTAAGATGGACCATTTCTGGCTTTTTTGCCTTCATCAGTTAGCCATACCCTTATGGGATTCGAACCTGGAAAGTTATACATACTAGGCAGTGATTTAGTCACTGAGCCACAGGTTCTCTTCCCCTCTTTTGCCAGCAGAGTCAATTACTCCCTTGACTCTGCTGGCAAAAGAGGGGAAGAGAACCTGTGGCTCAGTGACTAAATCACTGCCTAGTATGTTTAACTTTCCAGGTTCGAATCCCATAAAGGGTATGGCTAACTGATGAAGGCAAAAAAG
>NW_015395120.1:3968-6776 GCF_001527695.2 Protobothrops mucrosquamatus | reverse complement strand
TCCCAATTTAATTCTTTACTCTTTGTCAGAAAAAAAGAAATTTGGATATAAAAATATTTCGCAGTTGCGACTTGAGCCTGCTCTATGCCCCTAGTTGGGGGCGGCAAGGCAAGAGATACTGTAAAAAGAGTAAAACTGCAGTATGCAGTTGAAAATGTCAAGGTGTTCACAATCAGACTGATCTGTCTGAACTCCCTATGTAGATTCTAATATACACATCAATTCAGGAAATCTATTTTATTCATGCATCCAAATAAATTCAGACCAAAGTTTCAAATTTGGACTGATTCTGATCACTAAATGCATTGTGTATAAATTTTCCTTTGCCTTTAAAAGGTTTGGTTTTAAGGGCATTTTTTTGTATTTTAAGAAAGAAATGTTTTAAAATATTAAATATTTCAATAGTGCCTGCCACTTCAATGTTGGTTTATTGATTTTTGTTGTAGTAGCTGCTGTCAGTGACTTTATTAGTAGCCAAAAAGGGATGCAAATCATTGTACACAAATAAATGTAAACAAACTCAGCAGTTTTAATTTAGCAATGCAGGTACTTATTCATCTATTCAGCAATTATCCATAGTAAGAAATATTAACAATAACATAGAATTTCTATTTTCAGTTTTCAACACATTTTGCATGACAAAGCTATAACACTAATGGTGCAATTTAGCTAAATATGAGCACTTACAAACATATTAATTCCATTAGGGGAGAGGTGACAGCTCATATAAGCTACATTTGTATTGGAGACAAAGATATTGATTAGATTCTTCACTTATTGCTCCATGAAGACATACAATCATAGAATATTCCTTATTCTCTGTGTTGGTTCATGAACAGAACTCATCCTTTCATGTAATAATGAGTGCCTTGCCTTCCAATATATTATGAATTTGTTTTGTGCCTAGAGAACAATTTTAATGGATTCTGTCTTGAAGGAGGCAGGGGATCTTTCTCTCTCTCTCTCTCTCTCTCTCTCTCTCTCTCTCTCTCTCTCTCTCTCTCTCTCTCTCTCTCTCTCTTTCTTTCTTTCTTTCTTTTTTTCTTTCTCCCCTCCCTCTCTCTCTCTCCCTCCCTCCCTCCCTTCCTTCCTCCCTCCCTCCCTCCCTCCCTCCCTCCATCAGTAATGGTATGTGGGAATGACCTTGAGAGACAGAGGAAGAGCTACAGACTAGACAACAGTCAGATAAGCAGCAGCTGAGTCAATAGAAGTGGCCTTTCCTAGTTTTTTGGTCTGTAAAGGTGGGTGAGAAGGGCGCAAGATGTATTTTCAGATTTGCTGGATTCTGTTACTATAACCTTACAATAAGTTAGAGGTAGTACTCCTGGACTGCTGCTTGTCTGAACTACCTCATCATGTTATATGGCAGATTACAAAGTGAAAGATATTTATACAAGCTTAACAAGTTTATTTATGTATTTAGCCTGTGGCAAAAAAGTTAAAAAGCACATCACGATTACATTCTCAATGAGCAAATATGAAACTGTTTATTCTATTTACAAATTCAAAGGTATACTATTGATATAGTCCATACATGATGGCGTTCCATACAGAAAGTCTCTAACTATGGTAATAGCCTAACAAGTGTTTTCGGAAGGCATTGGATCCAGCACCAACCCTAATGAGCAGCTCAGTTCCCCATATTTGCTAGTACAACATTAGCAGTTTGTGGTCCTCATTTAATGACTTTTTCAATGATTGCTCAAATTTGCGAGGACACTCAACAAGTGGTACTTATCACTGCTCCTTGAAGTTCAGCCATCACAGCACCACTACAGTCACAGGAGCAATATGATATAGATCAACTTTTAGCCTTCAAGATGGCCTTATATTGATAGAGAGACAAATCTGGATAATATAATTATCTTTCATCTAGGTTTAACTCACAAATAAATAGTATACCGTACAATACCATTATTATTTTAAAAGTTTTTTCCTAAAACTTGAGCTGGCCACGAACAAGCATTGTATATCGGAGGTGATGGCCCTTTGAGAGCTGTATGCAATGAAATTTCATTTTGATGTATGCCGACTGGTGTATATTAAAAGTGACAATAAAGTTATTATTATTATTGTTGTTGTTGTAAAAACAATATAATAAAAATACTTTATGTGAAATTAAATAGTTGTGCTTGCAATTATGATAATGATTTGTACCTTTTTAAAAGTGGCAAAGAAGATTGTGTTCCATAAAGCTATTTTATTTTACCAGGGACAGGCAACATTTCATCCTCCAGATGTTGCTTTAATCTTATTCCCATTAGCCTTGGTCAATCTGAGGAGGAGGAAGGATACTAAGCAATCCAACATCTGGAGAGTGAAAAATTGGCCAATCTTTATGCTGGCCTATGATCGTAATAATCAATCTGATTTCATTTGATTTGGCCAGCCTTGGTTTCAGCTACACTTTTGGGGCTTTTCTTGTCTTGACATTTGATAGAAATGTACAGTCTGAAGCATTATTGAATTTCAATGTGCAGATGATAGTTAGTTCATTTAGTGACTGTTTGAAGTTACAATGGTACTGAAAAAAGTGACATATGACCATTTTTCGCTTACGACCATTGCAGCATCCCTGTGGTCACATGATTAAAAATCAAACGCTTGGAAGCTAACTTGTATTTATGATGGTTGCAGTATCTCGGAACTACGTGATCACCTTTTGCAATCTTCTGACAAAGTCAATGGGGAAGCCAGGTTCACTTAACAACCGTGCTATTCACTCAACAGCTGCAGTGGCAAGAAAGGTTATAAAATGGGGCAAAAGGCCAACTGACTTACTTAGCAAGAGAAATTTTGGGCTCAATT
>NW_015395120.1:0-1194 GCF_001527695.2 Protobothrops mucrosquamatus | reverse complement strand
AATGTTCAAACTATTGCACCATTGCACTCATTTCACATGCTAGTAAAGTTATGCTTAAAATCCTACAAACTAGACTCCAGCAGTATGTGGATCGAGAACTACCAGAAGTACAGGCAGGATTTCGAAGAGGCAGAGGAACTAGAGATCAAATTGCCAACATACGCTGGATCATGGAGAAAGCTAGGGAATTCCAGAAAAAACATCTACTTCTGCTTCATTGACTATGCTAAAGCCTTTGATTGTGTGGATCACAACAAATTGTGGCAAGTTCTTAAAGAGATGGGAGTACCAGACCATCTTATTTGTCTCTTGAGAAACCTATATGCGGGTCAAGAAGTAACAGTGAGAACTGGACATGGAACCACTGATTGGTTCAAAATTGGGAAAGGAGTCCGGCAAGGCTGTATACTGTCGCCCTGCCTATTTAACTTATATGCAAAGCACTTCATGAGAAAGGCAGGGCTAGGTGAATCAAAAGTTGGAATTAAGATTGCCGGGAGAAATATCAACAACCTAAGATATGCAGATGATACCACTCTAATGGCAGAAAGTGAAGAGGAACTAAAGAGCCTCTTGATGCGGGTGAAGAAGGAGAGTGCAAAAGTTGTCTTGAAACTCAACATTAAGAAAACCAAGATCATGGCATCTGGCCCTCTCAATTCCTGGTAAATAGATGGGGAAGAAATGGAGACAGTGACAGATTTTTTTTTCCTGGACTCCAAGATCACCACAGATGGGGACTGCAGCCAAAAAATTAAAAGACGCTTGCTCCTGGGGAGGAAAACTATGGCAAATCTAGACAGCATATTAAAAAGCAGAGACATCACCCTGCCAACAAAAGTGTGTATAGTCAAGGCCATGGTTTTCCCAGTTGCAATGTATGGCTATGAAAGTTGGACCATAAGAAAGGCTGAGCGCAAAAGAATTGAGGCCTTTGAACTATGGTGCTGGAGAAGGCTCCTGCGAGTCCCTTGGATTGCAAGGCATTCAAACCGGTCAGTCTTAGAAGAGATCAACCCCGACTGCTCTTTAGAAGGCCAGATCCTGAAGTTGAAACTCAAATACTTTGGCCACCTAATGAGAAGGAAGGACTCACTGGAGAAGAGCCTAATGCTGGGAAAGATTGAGGGCAATAGAAGAAAGGGACGACAGAGAATGAGGTGGCTGGATGGAGTCACTGAAGCAGTAGGAGTG
>NW_015395119.1:13500-16019 GCF_001527695.2 Protobothrops mucrosquamatus | reverse complement strand
AGCAAGCGGACCTGACCTAGGGTGGATTTTATACTGGGTTTTTTAGGAATTTGGAAGACACAACTTTAAATTCGGTTTAATTCGGTTTTAAGGGGGGGATTGTATATATGCTTTGGTTTTAAATAAGTTGTGCGCCGCCCTGAGTCCCGCCGGGAGAAGGGCGGCATATAAATTAAATTAAATAAATAAATAAATAAATTAAATAAATAAGAAAGACTAAGCAACAAAGAATGGAGGCCTTTGAACTCTGGTGCTGGAGAAGACTCCTACAAGTTCCCTGGACTGCAAGGTGATCAAACCGGTCAGTCCTAGAGGAGATCAACCCCGACTGCTCTTTAGAAGGCCAGATCCTGAAGTTGAAACTCAAGTCCTCTGGCCACCTAATGAGAAGGAAGGACTCACTGGAGAAGAGCCTGATGCTGGGAAAGATCGAGGGCAAGAGAAGAAGGGGACAACAAAGAAGGAGGTGGCTGGATGGATGGAGTCACTGAAGCAGTAGGCCTGAGCTTCAATGGACTCCAGAAGATGGTAGAGGACAGGAAGGCCTGGAGGAACGTTGTCCATGGGGTCACAATGGGTCAGGTCCATTCTTTGGCGCTCAGCCTTTCTTATGGTCCAACTTTCACAGCCATACATTGCAACTGGGAAAACCATGGCCTTGACTATACACACAGGGTGATGTCTCTGCTTTTTAGTCTGCTGTCTAGATTTGCCATGGCTTTCCTCCCCAGGAGCAAGCGTCTTTTAATTTCTTGGCTGCAGTCCCCATCTGCGGTGATCTTGGAGCCCGGGAAGATAAAATCTGTCACTAAAGCAATGGTTAAGTGAGCATTTCCCAGCCTTCCTTGCTACCACTGTTAAATGAACCACTGCAGTTGTTTAGTTAGTAACACTGTTGTAAAGTGAATCCGGCTTCTCCATTGACTTTGCTTGTCAAAAGGGGATCACGTGACCCCGGGACACTGCGACCATCATAAACGTGGGTCAGTTGCCAAACTTCCAAATTTTGATTGTGTGACCAAGGGGACGCTACGAAGGTCGTAAGTGTGAAACATGGTCATAAGTCACTCATGCTCGTTTGCTCCTTCCTGTGCGTTTGTTTGGAGGGCTATTCAAAATGGAAATAATTCCCATTTAATCCTGCTACTGACCAAGCTTAGCTGTTTACATAGAAAAATGCGAAAGGCTGTTTTTGCAAACTCAGCTAAGCGAATTCTTACTTGCGTCGGTGATATTGTCAACTACCCCTATAGCTATTTATTTTAATCTATTCTTCCTAGAATCCCAATACAATAGAGCTTGATTTTTATTTTTATTTTTATTTTTTTTTTGTCAGTGTGTGGTGACTTTCCTCTCTAACAGTACAGAAAAAAAATATCTCTCATTTCTACGTTAAGCAGGGCTTTTATTTCTCATAGAACACCCAGAACGGAGTTCCTGCATCTTTTTTGGATGGAACCTTGTAGGGTAGGCAAGGCGGGTTGTATGACGTGTGTGAGTTCCGGCACCTTTTTTTTTTTTAGAAAAAAAAACCACTGATGTTAAGTATATTTTGCACAGTAACTCTGCTGGAGTGTGTGCACATAACATATCAAGTTGTGTGTCTCTATATTACACTTTTGATTAAAGTATTATGTAGTGAGCGAAAGGAATAATTAGTAAATGGCAGACTGGCAAAATGTATAATTAAGCTGTGCAGATTGCCTTTGACTAGCATCAAAAGCATGTTTGCTATCATGTGGAAAATATACTCATGTATTTCTCTCTCTCTGTGTAGGTATGTCTCTCTGTGTATATAT
Organism: Protobothrops mucrosquamatus; assembly: GCF_001527695.2. NCBI lineage: Eukaryota > Metazoa > Chordata > Lepidosauria > Squamata > Viperidae > Protobothrops > Protobothrops mucrosquamatus. The sequence goes on along the minus strand of NW_015395119.1, from coordinate 14,220 downwards.
ACATATATATACACACACACATGCTTATATTTTCCACATGATATACATATACACAACATACATATATATGTTTATATATATGTGTGTGTGTTTGTGTGTGTGTGTAAAAGTTGTTTTCTCTTGCCCATTCTTTTTGAATTCTCCATTGTATTGTATAAAACGAGGTCTCATGAAAGCTTTACTTGAATCCCAAACCGTTCATCAATCAATACTTTTGTCTAAATCATTTTTTTTTAAAAAAATCTTTTTTATAATCCTCCATTACAACTTCTTTTTGTAACAATGTTTCATTGAGCCTCCCTCCCTCTAAAATTTCCTTTAGGAAATCCACTTTCTTTTATAAACTAAAAAGGGGAGGGGAAGGGAAGGGAAGGGAAGGGAGAGGAGAGAAGAAGGAGAGGAGAGGGGAAGGGAAGGGAAGGGAGGAGAGGAGAGGAGAGGAGAGGAGAGGAGAGGAGAAAGGATAGGGTTGAGGAGAGGAGAGGAGAGAAGAGAGGAGAGGAGAGAAGAAGGAGAGGAGAGGGGAAGGGAAGGGAGGAGAGGAGAGGAGAGGAGAAAGGAGAGGGTTGAAGAGAGGAGAGGAGAGGAGAAGGTTAAGGAGAGGAGAGGAGAGGAGAAGGGAAGGGAGGGAAGGGAAGGGAAGGGAGGAGAGGAGAGGAGAGGAGAAAGGATAGGGTTGAGGAGAGGAGAGGAGAGGAGAGAAGAGAGGAGAGAAGAAGG
>NW_015395119.1:9472-11856 GCF_001527695.2 Protobothrops mucrosquamatus | reverse complement strand
GAGAGGAGAGGAGAGGAGAGAGGAGAGGAGAGAAGAAGGAGAGGAGAGGGGAAGGGAAGGGAGGAGAGGAGAGGAGGCCTTAGTCACCAAATGGTGGTTTATTTCAGTAAAACATTTCCTGGTCTCCAGCACTAGACTAATCTCTGAGAAGCTTAAGTGCAGGAACCAAAATAAAATGATGTTTTGTGCTTGTTAGTTCTTGCTTATTATTTGGAGGTATTTTTTCTCCGAGACTTAGGAGAGAGAAAATATCCCCCAGTGGCAAACACCACTTCAGCCTCATTAAGCTCCCACTCATGATTTTAGTTACACAAAAAGGTCAACAACCTGGCCACTGTATTTTATGTCCTGCAAGCTTTTTCTCATTGAAGAATACAACAACAAAGCACCTGTACACACCTACACACACATATACGCACCTTTCACAAAAAAATTGCAGGTTGTTGGTGGGTGTGGGGAGGATTTAAGATAAACATCACTGAAGAATCCCTGATCAAGAACTATCTGAAAATAATTCTGGGTATCAGACAGACTTAAAAGAATTTTGGAATTGTTTAGAAATCAAACTTTATTTTCTTCTGTAGTTTTGATTAAAATTAAAAAATATTTTTTTTAAAAAAATTAGAATTACATATTACAAAGTGGAAATGGTTAAGGTACCAGGCTAGAAAGCAGGAGGCTATGAGTTCTAGTTCTGCCTTAGGCATGAAATCCAGCCGGGAGACTTTGGGCCAATCACCAGGAACCTGAGAGTTCTAGTCCCACCTTAGGCATAAAAGCCAGCTGGGTGACTTGGACCCAATCTCCAGGAGCCTGTGAGTTCTAGTTCTGCCTTAGGCATGAAAGCCAGGTGGGAGACTTTGGGCCAATCACCAGGAACCTGAGAGTTCTAGTCCCGCCTTAGGCAGAAAAGCCAGCTGGGTGACTTGGGGCCAATCACCAGGAGCCTGTGAGTTCTAGTTCTGCCTTAGGTGTGCAAGTCAACTGGGTGACTGGACCAGTGATTCTCTCTCAGCTCAACCACCTCACAGGGTTGTTCTTATGGGAAAATAGCTACAAATATTCTCTCCTATTGAAACCTGGAATTAAAAGTTTCCATAAGCAAAAATTCACCCCGGAAGGAATCACTGGAGGGTTTTACAGCCATTCCTCGGCTTACAACCACCAGGGAGCCCAAAATTTCAGATGCTAAACAAGACATATTTCTTAAGTGAGTTTTGGCCCCATTTTACCAACTTTCTTGAAACAGCTATTATTGAATGCACTTGTTAAATTAGTAACCCGGTTGCTAAGTGAATCTGGCTTCCCCATGGACTTGGCTTGTCAGAAAGTCGCAAAAGGGGATCACGTGACCCTGGGTCACACTGCGACCGTCATAAATATGAGCCAGTTGCCAAGCGTCTGAATTTCGATCATGTGACTGTTGTGAATACCGCCAAAGTCGCAAACGTGAATGGTCCTAATTTGCTTTTTTCAGCAGTGTTGTAACTTTGAACGGTCACTAAACGAATTGTCGTTAAATCGAGGACGACCTGTCTCCTTTCACAATAGAAACATGAAGGGCAATCTGTTCATCTGACTTCCCGTTGCTTGGAATTTCCCAGCCCCGTATGAGAATCGACTTTATTGTATCTTCCGGTTGTTGTTGTTCACACAGTTATTTAAAAAAGAAAAAAAAAAGACAAAAAACAAAAAACAAAAAACAAACTCAAAACAAAAGCACATATAAAATGGTGGACAAGGTGCAGCATCAACTTTGTGTCAGTAAAACGAGACTGCAGTACTTATTATTTGAAATATGAAGGCAGTTTTCGCATTCCAAAATTAGCTGAGCCGTAAGCTGGAAATTAATGTGCATCTGGCATCCGAGGTGTAATTATTTGTAATTAACAGCTTCGAAATAGGTAGGACCGGGGAAGACGCATATTATGGGGTGCGATCATGTACGATAATCACATCTTTTAACACACAACGTTCCAGCCTTTCAAAATGTATTCTATCCCTCTCTGCTCCTCTCAGTACTTTTTGATTGTGCTATTTTGGTCCTAGTACAAATATAGCCAAACTAAAAGGAGAAAAAAAACCGTGCCAAAACTGTTTTGTTTTGTTTTTTCCCCCAAAATAACTATTTATTTTTCTTTTCGCCTCACGAATCTCCACAGAATGTAGAGTTGGTTTGGTGTGGTGGTGTGGTGGTTAAGACGCCGGGTTAGAAATCTGGGTGGCTGTGAGTTCTAGTCCTGCCTTCGGCTCAAAGCCAGCTGGGTGACTTTGGGCCAGTCGTTCCTCTCATCCCCAGGAAGACAGCAATGAACCAACATGTCTGGAAAACGTGGCCAAGGAAACTTTATCCAGGAATCAAAAAGCTGTCTTGAAGGGACAAA
>NW_015395119.1:0-6882 GCF_001527695.2 Protobothrops mucrosquamatus | reverse complement strand
TTTGATTCACTAGCTCAAGCGTCCACCGGTAAAGACAGGAAAAATAGAATAATGTGAAAAGGCCAACTGTCTTCAGGGTTGCCTGCAATACTTTTTTTAAAAAAAAAATTGTTGCAAAATCAACACTTGGATGTTAGCAATATTTGACTGGCGGAATTGAGATTGTCTAAACTCTTACCTTCAGGTGTGGGTTTTTTTTTAAAATCCTGCCTTTATTATATTTATAAATAATTTGAGGTGGCAACATAAATAATATGCTTTCTTCCTCCTGTTTTTCCCCACAACAATATCCTTGTGAGGTGGGCTTGGCTGAGGGAAAGTGAATGGTTAACAAGGTTACCCAACTGGTTTTTAGGGTGAGACTAGAACTCACCGTCTCCTGGTGATTGGCCCATAGTCATGTGGAAAGTCAGCCCCCCCCAGAGAAGGAAATATTAAAAGGGCAGAAAAATATATTTCCTCAAAAGGATTTTAAAAGCAGAAACCAACCCTGCTCCCAAGTCTCTGTCCCAAGCAGAAGCCAGCTCTGTACAAATGCAGATGTAAACCATCAGAAAGGCCCCAGCTAGGAGATCAAGAAGACAAAAGACACCTAAAATCTGCATACCCCACCTAAACTCTAAGAGTCATTAGCCCCAGCACCAGGGAAGCAGGATATGACCTTTGGGACATAGTAGGATTAACCTACCACCATCAGAATACCAGAAAAGCACACCCAGACTCAGGTCAAAGTTCATGCCACAGGAACAGGAACAATTCCACAAACAAAAGGCTCCAGAGGGTATAAAAACCTACTCCCCACGTGTGCTCAGCCCTTTTTTCCATCTTTATGTCTAGCTCTCCTCTCCAATAAACAACAACCAGTTGCCATTTTTATTCCCAGCTTGGATGAACCACGATGAAGACCTTTCGTCCAACAGTCATATAGCTGGCAAAACAAGCAAGAAATAAGGAGAAATTTCTTTTTAAAAAATGTTTTTATTGAAAAAAGAAACCTGTGTGACAGAGCATTCAGAGTCAATTCTGAACTGGAACCAAATCTTTTTTGGATGGACTTTTCCTGGAAAAAAAAAAAGATTCAGGATTTAGAAGATGTGAACAAGAAGGAAAGAATTACTCGATTTGATTTCAATTTCTAGCATTTGGCCCTTTTATTAAAACTGCAGTCTTGGGAGTTCTCCGTTTTAATTTAAATTTAATTTAAAATAAAACATCCTTTGCAAGGCAGAAGAACGATGAAGCCTGATATGTGCTAATAAGCGGCGAAGAAAATAAGAATGGGAAAAAAATGAATGTACTTGTTCTGATCCAGTGCTTTCAACCTCAACACAATGTGTGCCTTCTGTCTGAATGAACAATGTTGTGTTCCAAAATTAGTCCAAACCATTCCTCTCTAAAAAATAATTTAATTTTTTTTTTGGGGGGGGGGACATATGATTCATCGCTTTATACCGCATCAAATTTCACTCTGAATTTAACCTGTTTTACTATCTATGTCTGTTTTTCAACCTTAGCAATTTTAAAAAGTCTGGACTTCAACTCCCAGAATTCCATCCATCCATCCATCCATCTATCCATCCATCCATCCATCCATCCATCCATCCATCCATCCATCCATCCATCCATCCATCCATCTATCTATCTATCTATCTATCTATCTATCTATCTATCTATCTATCTATCTATCTATCTATCNCAGTGTCCTCTTTCATTTATATTTCACTCACAAGGGGTCGTGTTAATAAATCCCGATGCATCAACATGAGCTGGGGGGCTTGTCAACATGGACTGGTTAACAAGTATAGGCAGAATTTTTAATTATTGTGTAGACCCCCTAGGGACCAATGCAGCATAGATCCCTATTGTATCCACAGACACAAAAAGAAATCAAGGTTTGAAAGAAATGCAAGTTTAATAAACGAAAGAGAGTGATTGATTTTTCATAACTGTTCTAATGAGAACAAGTCCTCAAGAAGATGCGATGAACTGATTGTCTGCAGAAGGATTAGGAGGAAGAAAAGCTTGGATGAATAATGACCAAAAAAAAAGAAAGAAAGAAAGAAAGAAAGAAAAGGAGGAGGAGGGAGGGAGGAAGGAAGGAAGGAAAGGAAGGAAGGAAGGAAGGAAGGAAGGAAGGAAAGAGAAGGGAGGGAGGGAAGGAGGAAGGAAGGAAGAAAGGAAAAAAGAAAAGAGAAGGGAGGGAGGAAGAGAGGGAGGGAAGAAGGAAGGAAAGAAAAAGGAAAAGAGGGAGGAAAGAAAGAAAGAAAGAAAGAAAGAAAGAAAGAAAGAAAGAAAGAAAGAAAGAAAGAAAGAGACGGAGGGAGGGAGGGAGGGAGGGAGGATGGGAAGGAAGGAAGGAAGGAAGGAAGGAAGGAAGGAAGGGAAAAAGAAAAGAGAAGGGAGGGAGGAAGAGAGGGAGGGAAAAAGGAAGGAAATAAAAAGGAAAAGAGGAAAGAAAGAAAGAAAGAAAGAAAGAAAGAAAGAAAGAAAGAAAGAAAGAAAGAAAGAAAAAAGGAGGGAGGGAGAGAGGAAGGAAGGAAGGAAGGAAGGAAGGAAGGAAAAAAGAAAAGAGAAGGGAGGCAGGGACGGAGGAAAGAAAGAAAGAAAGAAAGAGAGAGAGAGAGAGAGAGAGAGAGAGAGGGAGGGAGGGAGGGAGGGAGGGAAGGAAGGAAGGAAGGAAGTCCAAATTCAGCTGGTAGGATTGCAGCCATTCAGTTTGATTTTATGGATTCAGCCTTTGTCCAGTAATCCTGTTCACTGCATGTGTTTCTGAGCATGCTTTGCACGATCAATTAATTGGAAGAAGTAATGTTAATTGAGCTTATTCTTGATCTCCAAAGGAACAAAATCTGCTGCAGGGCAAAACTTTAGAGGAAAACCCAGGACAGATACGTGAGAAATAACATATTAACCTCTTCATCTACAAACTTATTCTGGCTCCTATCTCATTAACAGGATAGATGCTCGTGCTGACAGTGTTAAGCTGCAAATTGAGGAAAAACACTGAAAGGAAAAAATTGTGGAAGCTCAGGGATGAACTGAAGGGTCCTGTGTGGTTCACTTGCAGACATCTCATTACCAAACTAGGTAACCACATCAGTGCTATATGGATTTGATCTTATTTCTGCTTTGGAAGCCTCAAATTTCTGCAGAGGACTTTTAGTACGAAGCACTGAACTAATGTTACTTTAATTTTTTTTTTACAGTATTCCCGTTTTGTAGTGCTTGTAAATCTTGTCTGTGTTTTGTTGTTATGGTGCTATTCTGTGGGGCATTTCCTCCGAGTGGCGTTTCTAAACATCCATTCAACTCATAAATACAAAAGGAAATAAAACCAGATCTATCTGCACCAAGTCAGCAACGGATCATGTGGTCTGCTTTTCAAATGAATAAATCTTGCCTTTTGCTCGTTGAATACAGTTTTATCTCACCGCAGAGACTTCCTTTACGCCGCCATAAAGAATATTTACTTGAATAAAGCTCCGCATAATGTCGAAGCAGATTCCATCTGGGTAGTCTTGTAAAGCTCGATGTATCTTTAAACATCCCTTTAGAGCAGTGGTTCTCAACCTTTTTAATGCCGCGACCCCAACCGGTCGTAAGTCAAGGACTAAACCGGTCGTAAGCCGAGGACTACCCAACCGGTCATAAGTCGAGGACTTTCCCTGCCCGGGAGCGCCGCGCATGCGTGGTTACGCCCCCTGCGCCGGCCGAGGCGTAGCTGGCAAGTGGCAGAGATGGAGCAGGCCGACCACCAGCTGGCCCAGCCCAAGGGAGGTAAGGCACCCGCCAGAAAAGGGGGGAAAAATGGCAGACAAAAAAATGGCGGACCAAAAAAAGTGGCAGACAGCCTTGCTTGGCGACCCCCGTGAAATGGTCGATCGACCCCAAATGGGGTCCCGACCCACAGGTTGAGAACCACTGCTTTAGAGAAAACTGGGGTTTAATTATAGCAAGGCTCTGCTCTGCTATTTACTCCGTGCCAATACTGCAGTTTTTTTTTTCCATATTAATTGGAGGCAACGGTACAACAAGCCAAAAGCTTTCTTAATACAACAACTGGAAAAAATCTAGGCTAAGGATAGAATATTTAGGGGTTGGGGAAGTTACATCTTTGAGGTCAGTGGTAACCTAGTGCAGGGCTTTTCAACCTTTTCACCCATTGTACCACTTTTAGGATACGGCAACCTCTGAGTACCACCAGTTGCCTAGCAAGGGGTCAAAAACTTGACCAAAAAAAGGGGAAAAAAGTAATAAAGCACAGGTAGTCCTCGACTTGCAACAGTTCGCTTAGTGACTGTTCGAAGTTACAATGGCACTGAAAATAGTGCCCCCCAAGCCAAAGCTGAGCAAGACCCCTGCCTGCCCACCCGGCGGCGCTCTTCCTCCTGTCCGAGGTTTTCATTGTTGTGAGCATTTCTGTTGAGGATTGGCAGCGGGGGTGGGGTGGGGTGTGTTTGGTTTTTATTCCCCCCGTCTGCTGGATGGTTGCAGCAGGTTTTGGTCACTTCACATGACCCTGGGACACTGTGACCGTCATAAATATGAATCGGTTGCCAAGCATCTGAATGTAAATCACAAGACCCAGGAGATGCTGCAACAGTCCAGCTGATCGGCGCTTCTTCTGGGCTCAGCAGAAGCGCCAGGATTAGCACCGAGCTCCAGCTGGAGCCTGGCACTGATCCTGGTGCTGATCCTGGCGCTTCCACTGAGCCCTGACAGGTAGTCCTCAAATTACAACCACAATTGAACCCAACACTTTTTTAAAAAATATATATTTTATTGATTTTTTAACATAATCACCTTAATATTTGGTAAACAGCATCTTGTCTGGGTTTCTATTTAAAAAAACAGTCAATAACAATTAGTTTCTATAATTCTATAATTCCACATAGTAGCTTTGCTTGATTTTCTCTTCTTCCAATAATATTCTCTTTTGCCAACCTTGAATTAATACAATTCTTATTATTTGGATAAATCTGCCTCTACAACAGGGGTCTTCAAAGTTGGCCCTTTTATGACTTGTGGACTTCAACTCCCAGAATTCCTCAGCCAGGCACGCTGGCTGAGAAATTCTGGGAGTTGAAGTCCACAAGTCATAAAAGGGCCAAGTTTGAAGACCCCTGATCTAAAGAGTGATTTTAATGGGGGAAAAAAGAAAGAAGAGAAAGTACAAAGAAGATCCAGCGATCTCAGGACACGCCTATAGGATAGGCCAGGGGTAGGCAACCTCGGCTCTTTTATGACTCATGGACTTCAACTCCCAGAATTCCTGAGTCAGCATAGCTACCCCTGGGATAGCCTGAAGGAACTTGAGAGGTTCTACTCCAGGGGTCTTCAAACGTGGCCTTTTTATGACTTGTGGACTTCAACTCCCAGAATTCCTCAGCCAGACATGCTGGCTGAGGAATTCTGGGAGTTGAAGTCCACAAGTCAGAAATGGGCCAAGTTTGAAGACCCCTGCTCTACAATGTACCCTGGGAGCTATTAGGGAGAGGCTGTCTTCATCCTCTTTCTCTCACACATAAGCTCTAGCTGGAGTTGCCTCTTACTCTTTGGGAATCCTCATGTCTTTCTCCCTCTTCAAGATCCCTTCTAGTTAAAAATGAGTTTCTCCTATTCCTCTGCCTTTCTTAATAAATCCGCCTTTATTTCAAATATACAGGTAGTCCTCGGCGTACGACCACCACTGAGCCCACGGTTTTTGTTGCTAATCGAGGCATTTGCAAAGTGAGTTTTGCCCCCATTTTACGACCTCTCTGGCCACAGTTATTAAGTGAATCCCTGCAGTTGTGAAGTTAGTCACCCGGTTATTAAGTGAATCCGGCTCCCCCATTGACTTTGCTTGTCATAAGGTCGCAAAAGGGGATCCCGTGACCCCAGGATGCTGTGACCGTTGTAGATATGAGTCATTGGCCAATTTTGATCACATGACCATGGGGATGCTGGGTTGGTCGCTAAGTGTGAAAAACATGCATAAGTTACTTTTTCCAGTGCCGTTGTAACTTCAAACGGTCACTAAATGAATGTTTTAAATCGAGGGCTATCTGTGTTTCTTCCAGAACGGTTGTGAGTTCAGCTTTTGACGCAAGTAAATAAATTGTGGCTTTGGTGTGATAAATTGTTGTGCATGTTTTCTCTTTTATTCCCCCAATTTCTCTTTGCCACCTGTGAACACCTTAGGCCGGCTCTTCTGTATGTTGACTAGCAACAAACTGACCACACAGACACCCAAAAAAGAAATTATGCCATTCTGAATGTCTATCTAGAACAGGGATAGGCAACCTTGGCTCTTTTATGACTCGTGGTCTTCAACTCCCAGAATTCCTGAGCCAGCATGGCTCAGCTTGGAAACCTCTCACTTTCCCCTCAGTGTGGCTGGGTCAGGAATTCTGGGAGTTGAAGTCCACGAGTCATAAAAGGGCCAAGGTTACCTACCTCTGGCCTAGGCCTAGGCCGCTTTATGACTCGTGGACTTCAACTCCCAGAATTCCTGAGCCAGCATGGCTCAGCTTGGAAACCTCTCCCTTTCCCCTCAGTGTGGCTGGCTCAGGAATTCTGGGAGTTGAAGTCCACGAGTCATAAAAGAGCCAAGGTTGCCTACCCCTGATCTAGAAAAAGACAGGGAATAATATGAGTAATGAACCAGTGATGCTTTTCAAACCATCTTCTAATGTTTCTTTTCAGCATTACCTGTACTTGGAGGATCTCATATCAGGCAGACAATCATTACTTATCTTGACAGTCCAAATTATAAATGAAATTGGATTGACAGTAATTGCCTGATGAAATGGATTAATATTGCTTTTCACTCACACAGGGATATTACTCACCAGACTAATAGAGTCTTGAGGGATGAGACAATTAGAACTTCCTAAAATT
>NW_015395118.1:9060-10837 GCF_001527695.2 Protobothrops mucrosquamatus | reverse complement strand
AAGGAAGGAAGGAAGGAAGGAAGGAAGGAAGGAAGGACAATGGGAGGGAGGGAGGGAGGGAAGGAAGGAAGGAAAGAAGGAAGGAATCAGGAAAGGAAGGAAGGACAATGGGAGGGAGGGAAGGAAGGGAAGGAAGAAATCAGGAAAGGAAGGAAGGAAGAACAATGGGAGGGAAGGAAGGAGGGACAATGGGAGGAAGGGAAGGAAGGAATCAGGAAAGGAAGGAAGGACAATGGGAGGGAGGGAAGGAAGGAAGGAATCAAGAAAGGAAGGACACTTCAATGTGCTTAGCCATCTCCCTTTCACTCAAAAAATTAGACATTCTGTTTACTTTCTGCTGCACTGAGATTAGTTGAGCAACAGAAACCACACATACAGAGAGAGGGGGGGAGGGAGAGAGGGACAGAGAGCCATACCCACACCTGCCTTGAGGAGCGTGCACCAAACTTTTTATTCGCGTAGCATCTTCCCATACATGAAAAGGCATTTAGGCCCCTGCAGAGTTTGTATCAGGGCCCGGGCTTCCTTTGTCCGTCTCGTCCTCCTTGTTGCCTCTAAACCTGGCCAGCACAGGTGTATTGAAAACGGATGTCGTGCCAGAAGAGCCGGAACTCTGGGAAGACGAGGTGGGGGAGCTGCTGGCAGGAACCCTGGAAGAAACCCACATCTGCAGTCAAAGACTGCCCCCCCACCCCCTCCTTCAGAAGAAGGGCTTGCAGTACCAAACCATGGGGTTGAACCCTCAGCCTTCCTTCTCAGGAGGGGCCAAGAGTTGAGGTTCCCAGAGGTGTCTAGCAGACACTGCCAACACCCTTGAGACAAAACAGTGGGAAGACTCAGGATCTCAACCTCCCCTCCACCCGCTCTCTTCTACTTCCTGCTTCAGAGCAGGGATCTCCAAACTTGGCAACTGGCTGGCTGGGGAATTCTGGGAGTTGAAGTCCACAAGTCTTAAAGTTGCCAAGTTTGGGGGCTCCTGCTTTAGAGTAGTGGGGAGGTACACCCTGCTGTATCACCCAGTGTCCACGCAGCACCCCATCTGGCTTCCTCCCCCTAGCCCCCACCCCCCAAACAAAAGGTTCTCGCTGTCTCACCTGTCTGGCCAAAGTCAAAATGCAAAAAAAGGGAAGCTCAACGACTCCACCTCTTGGCGGTGTGTGGCTAGCTAGACTTAATTCCTCACCCCCCCCATATTTGAGAGAAAGATCAATCTCACAAGGCATAAATCAAATGTTAAGAAAGAAAGAAAAATGTAACTGTTCTCAGAACCAGCTTTTCTCAAGGTTTTGGCCCTGGAGGAACCTATTTCTCAGACCTTGGGGAAACCGTGCACATTATAGGTCAGAAGGTACAAAATTTTCCAAGGCGCCTGAAGGCAGGACAAGAAGCAACGGATGGAAACTCATCAAGGAGAGAAGCAACCTGGAACTAAGGAGAAACTTCCTGACAGTTAGAACAATTAACCAGTGGAACAACCTGCCTCCAGAAGTTGTGAATGCTCCAACACTGGAAGTTTTTAAGAAGAGACCGGACAGCCACTTGTCTCTTGCAGGGGGCTGGACTAGAAGACCTCCAAGGTCCCTTCCAGCTCTATTCTATTCTATTCAACATTCAAGCTATTCTCCAAAGCCCCTGAAGGCAGGACAAGAAGCAACGGATGGAAACTAACCAAGGAGAGAAGCAACCTAGAACTAAGGAGAAACTTCCTGACAGTGAGAACAATTAACCAGTGGAACAACCTGCCTCCAGAAGCGGTGAATGCTCCAACACTGGAAGT
>NW_015395118.1:0-8549 GCF_001527695.2 Protobothrops mucrosquamatus | reverse complement strand
TCCCTTCCAGCTCTATTCTATTCTATTCAACATTCAAGCTATTCTCCAAAGCCCCTGAAGGCAGGACAAGAAGCAACGGATGGAAACTAACCAAGGAGAGAAGCAACCTAGAACTAAGGAGAAACTTCCTGACAGTGAGAACAATTAACCAGTGGAACAACCTGCCTCCAGAAGCGGTGAATGCTCCAACACTGGAAGTCTTTAAGAAGAGACTGGACAGCCATTTGTCCAAAATGGTATAGGGTTTCCTGCCTGAGCAGGGGGTTGGACTTGATGACCTCCAAGATCCCTTCCAACTTTATTATTATTATTATTATTATTATTATTATTATTATTATTATTATTATTATTATTATTATTATTATTATTATTATTATTATTATTATTATTATTATTACTATTACTTTCATTATTATATTCATTTCGTGTGTAGACCTGCATATATACCAATAGCCCTTAGACGTATATCCTTCTTCATGGTACTTTACAGCCCTTTCTAAGCGGTTTACAGAGTCAGCCTATTGTTCCCCCCCCCAACAACCTGGGTCCTCATTTTACCGACCTTGGAAGGCTGAGTCAACCTTGAGCCAGTCAGGATCGAACTGCTGGCCCTGGGCAGAATTAGCCTGCAATACTGCATTCTAGCTACTGCGCCACCACAGCTCTATATATACCAGTGGTAGCGAACCTATGGCACGGGTGCCAGAGGCGGCACTCAGAGCCCTCTCTGTGGGCACGCGTGCCGTTGACCCAGTCCTAGGCCTTCAGCTGGGTTTTATAAAACCTTTTCGCTTTAGGCCTCCGCCGCCATGTACAAAAAAAAAAAAAAAGATTAAATCAGTCAATTTCAACTTCTCGTGGGAAAAAAAAAGATCTTTCAAAGTTGGAATTGATTGATTGAACTTTTTAGTCCCACCCAGTCTGCCGTTACCACCACAGCCACGCCCACCCAATGGGCCACACCCACCCGGCACCCGATGATGCATAAGTGGGTTTTGGGTTGCAGTTTGGGCACTCGGTCTCTAAAAGGTTCGCCATCACTGATATATACATTGACAGTGTTCTTCAAGTAAAAATAAAGAATGAAACTTTTTCATTTCCCCCCCCCCCCCGCCACCCATGGTTCCCTCCCACCCCTTTTTTGGGGTGCTTCTTGCTGCAACTGGTGACCGAGTCAGGCCAGCCCCAGATTCCCCACTCTCAGTGGGAGCCTCTCAGTCTACTGTACCTGCAGAAAGGCAGGCTGGCAAGCTGGCGCGTTGATAAGGACAACCTCTGGCACCACCGTTGAGTCTCCTGACTCAAGACATTAAAATGAAAACTTACCTTGTTGGATCCGCTGCCAGGTCTGCCACCTTAAGAGAACAAAATGGTCCAAGGAAAATAAACAAATGAATGAAGCCACACATACCTTGGGAAAGTGTACTTCAGCCGGCTGACGGAGTTGCTGTTGAGAAACGAGGGACGAAATCCACCAGGGTTCAGCATTAGCGGGCGTAAGTCAACCAAGCTGTGAAGGATGGGGAAAAGGAAACAGGAGTCCTAGGGAGACCGTGCCCCAGAGCCCATGGGCACCTCTGCACCCAGGCCTTCCTTCCTTTCTCTCCCCTGGGGGAAGCTCTTTAGAGGGAGACTGGGTCCCCCCCACCCCCTCCCCATCACCACTAGGATCCGTGGCAGCCCAGCAGATGCCAGATTCCCCCTGATCACCCTCGCACCCACTCTGCCCCTCATTCCTTCCGTGGGATGCCCAGTCAACTCGTCCCCCATCTCTTCAGTTCCCCCCATAAGTCAGGGGGTTCCTCCCTTCCAGCGGTCTCCCAGCCCAGTTCCTCCCACACTGATTACCTTGCCTTCCACCCTGGCCAATCCAATGCAAGTTGAATTACCCCCTCCCTTCCCCTCCCACTTCTTATAGGGCAGGGGTGGGGAACCTTGGCTCTTTTAGGACTTGTGGACTTCAACTCCCAGAATTCCTGAGCCAGCCGTGCTGAGGGGAAAGGGAGAGGTTTCCAAGCTGAGCCAGGCTGGCTCAGGGATTCTGGGAGTTGAAGTCCACGAGTCATAAAAGAGCCAAGGTTGCCTACCCCTGGACTAGACCATTCTTTATGCATAGACTTCAATTCCCTGTATCCTTTGCAATGACCATGCTGGCTGAGGAATTCTGGGAGTCGAAGTCCATCTTAACTAAGGCCGAGAAACAGCAGCCTAGAGCAGGGATAGGCAACCTTGGCTCTTTTGTGACTCGTGGACTTCAACTCCCAGAATTCCTGAGCCAGCCATGCTGAGGGGAAAGGGAGAGGTTTCCAAGCTGGCTCAGGAATTCTGGGAGTCGAAGTCCACGAGTCATAAAAGGGCCAAGTTTGCCCACCCCTGATGGAAGGACTTGGTTAAGTTAGCCCAACTGCCTGGGTTCACATGACCCCCTGGCGCACATGCTGGTCCTGTGGGGCTGGCTTTGCAGAGGAAGTGAGGCCGAAATGCAGCCAGCTCTAGCCCAGCCCAGTTTCTCACCCTCAGCAACTTTAAGACTTTATCAAGGAAATAAAAACACACAGAAGGTACTTTTTTAAAAATGTGAAAAAATGCAGCTAGTCCTCAGCGTACGGCAACCATTGAGACCAAAATTGATGTGGCTCAGTGAAACAAGTTTTGCCCCATTTTACGACTTCGCTTGCCCACCGTTGTTAAATGAATTGTTGCAATTGTTAAGTTCGTAACATGGTTGTTAAGTGAACCTGGCTGACTTACCAACCATTCAAGCTGATCCTATAATTTCCGTGTTTTTAACCTACTATACTTTGTAAAACTGAGTCGCATTATTTCATTATATTTGTCCATATATTTGTAGGCAATCTACTCATAGGTAACAGGTGTAGTCAACTCCTCAATCCAATGAGTAACTGTGGCTGTACATATAATTTTCCAATGCTGCAGCATCAGCCTTTCTCCCAAAACACGGTAAATGTAGGACATTATAAAAAAAATGTGTTTCAAAGAAGCATTATCCTTGTTACATAGATGGTAATTTGAGGCCCAGTGAACTCAAACTCGCCTTGTCTATAGGCAATATAGGAACCCCCAATTATTTATGTGTCCAATGACACTTGGCCAATAAAGAATTCTATTCTGTTATCCTGTCCTGTCCTGTCCTGTCCTGTCCTATCCTATTCTATTTTATTTTATTCTATTCCATCTTTATTCTATTCTATTTTGTTCCGTTCCGTTCTGTTCTGTTCCATTCCATCTTTATTCTGTTCTGTTCTGTTCTGTTCTGTTCTGTTCTATTCTATTCCATTCCATTCCATATTTTCTATTCTATTCTATTCTATTCTATTCTATTCTATTCTATTCCATTCCATTCCATTCCATTCCATTCCATTCCATTCCATTCCATTCTATTCTATTCTATTCCATCTTTATTCTATTCTATTCTGTTCTGTTTTGTTCTGTTCGATTCTATATTTCTTATTCTATTGTATTCTATTCAATTGTATTCTATTCTATTCTATTCTATTCTATATTCTATTCTATTCTACTCTAAATTCCTCTCATTTCTTAGCATAAGCACATCAAAATTATTGATAACAAGTATTAATAAAAATGTAGAGATTTTTAATTTCAAAGGACTTAACAAGTTGTTCTAATATTTCAGATGTCTCAGAAGCCCTAAAATATTGCTGGTCCATACAAAGTCGTTAACAAATGTACCTGTAAATATTGCCACTGGATTACAGATGATAATTATGTCTTAACACAATACATGTTAAACATTCATCATCGTATCATCATCAATCAGCCGATCCACTTCGATCCAATTTTTCCTTTTCCGTATTTCTATTTTTGTCTGGGGTTGTTTTTTTTTTGTTATTACTTTTAAAAAGCAATAAACCAATAAATAATTTTAAAAAGATGCATGGACTTCAAGGATCCAATCTGGTCGGTCACCTGGACCAGAGGTTTCGTCTTCCGAGCTTTTGGACTGGTGCTGGAGCCCACCCCCAGGGAACGTCTCCCTAGCAGAGTGAAACATTCTGGGGATGGGCTTCAGTCCGAGTCCAACAGCTTGGAAAACTGGTTGTAAGCCACGCAAGGAAGCAGAACTTTTGAGGCAATGCCTCTTTCAAGAGCCCTGCTTTCTTGGGTGGCTTAGCTGAGGTAGTGTCATGGTTCCGATTAACGAAGCACTTCAAAGAACTTCCAGGCATTGTTTATCCTGAAAAGTCTTTTTTTTTTTTATTGAAAATTTTATAAAATTTTACAATATAAATCCCCCCCTTCCCCAACCCACCCTTCCACTCCCCCCTCCCTCCCCCCTCACTTCCCAGTGCCAATCACAGGGTTAACAATAAAATAATCATACTCTAACTAACATTAATCAACTATTAAAATAACATATCCTTTAACTCTCTTTTAAACAAATATACAGTTATTAAAAACAATAATAATAACATCACTTTAATAATTAAAAATAGTACTAAATAAACTANCCCACCCTTCCACACCCCCCTCCCTCCCCCCTCACTTCCCAGTGCCAATCACAGGGTTAACAATAAAATAATCATACTCTAACTAACATTAATCAACTATTAAAATAACATATCCTTTAACTCTCTTTTAAACAAATATACAGTTATTAAAAACAATAATAATAACATCACTTTAATAATTAAAAATAGTACTAAATAAACTATTCTAACCTTTATACAACCATAATACCCTAAAATTCACTCAAAAACCAAATGATATTTTTTGGTCCCATATTTACGCTCAATATAATCTATCCATCTTCTCCAAACCAAAATATATCTTTCTTGTGAATAATCCTTCACATAAGCGGAAATCTTGGCCATTTCTGCTAAGTTCGAGACTTTAAGTGACCATTCTTCTATAGTGGGTAAATGTTCCGTTTTCCAATATTGAGCTACTAGTAGTCTTGCAGCCGTTATAAGATTCAACATCAAATTCATTTCTTTTGCATCCAAGTCTTCCATAATACCCAACAAAAATATCTGCGGCTTAAACTTTTATCTTTTTCTTAAAAATATTTTGAATATTCCACCATATCTTAATCCAAAATGCTTTAACTTCCCTACATTATCCTGAAAAGTCTTTAATCATGTAACAAAGTGTCGGCACAGCATGGAGGATGCCAAGATCTGAATTCCCCTCCCTTAAGCACATACTATTCCAGCCTATTTTCCTCCGCTTATTTGCAGTCATAAATCACGTTCTCCAGTCAGTTTGAAGGGCAAAGTTTCCCTTCTCGTTTCTTATCTTAACTAATCCCCACACACATTCATTCTCCTCCCCTCCCAGCATCATCTAATTTAACTCTAAAAATACCACACAGCTTATAAGCGGCTGCCTCTTTATATATTGTCAAAGCAAGAACATCCAGTGTTAGCAGCGTTGACAGGTAGATCCTTACAGAGTGACCAACCTCGATTGGATCCTGCAACATTATCTTGGGACACATACATTTGCCTTCTTTCTTATGGATTTCAGTTCCCAGAATTCCCTGCTTGCTAGGGACTTCTGGGGTTGAAGTCCAAATATCTGAAGTCCAAATATCTGAAGAGTTGCTGAGGTTGAGAAATCCTGCAAGCCCAGGGGTGGCTCAGGAAGTTGTGTGAAGGCGACAATTCTACCTCATTTCTACAGCTTCCTCCTCCCTTCTGACCTCTTTTTTTTTTTTTTTTAATTGAAAATTTTATAACATTTTACAATATAAATCCCTCCCTCAAACCCACCCTTCCACCCCTCTCCCTCCCCCCCATTTCCCAGAGCCAATCACAGGAATAATAATGAAATAATCATACTCTAAATAATCTTAAACAACTATAAAAATATTAAATCTATAATCTCCTTTAACTCTATCTGAAAACTGTTAAAATAACAAATCTGCAACCTCCTTTAACTCTCTTTTCAACAAATTTATAATTAATAAACACGATAATAATATCATATTAATAGTTAAAATTAAAAATAAGTACTCTAAAATTCAATTAAAATTCAATTAAACACAATGATATTAATATCATTTTAACAAATAGAAAATAAAACTAAATCATTTAAGCAACATTAACATTCTGGACTTCACTAAAAAAAACACCACTCTTTTAGAAGAATGAATAAGGTTTTTCTCTTCTTTGATTGATTTTGTTTAGGGAGCAATTTATTATGTTAATAATAAATACACTAATAATAACATCATACTAACAATTAAAAATAATAATAAGTAAACTGTTATAACATTTAAGCAACAATAATAGTCTAAAATTCATAATCTACTCTATTATTATTAATTATTATTATTATTATTATTCATTCTTCTTGCAATTAGATTAAAAAGCAAGCAAAAAAAATAATTCTTATTTCCAAAATTAATGGCTTCTGACCTCTTTTGATTGACAGGCGACATGCCGGCCCAAAGCTGCTTCAAGTCAATATTGTTTCTCTCCACCTGTTGGGGTAGAGAGCGGCATCTTATATTCAGTACAAGCCATGATCTTTCTTGGGGAATGATGAAGAAGTGGCTAAGCCTAGAGGAAATCCTCTCTCTTTAACAAGTCCAAGTACATGAAAAGCACAATATATTAACACATCCAGCAGAGTCAATCCTAGAAATAAGACGTTTTCTTGGGCTACATGACGCTTACTTATGAACATGCACTCTCAAGGCATGTTCAAAATATTTGAAACAGCACAGAGAAGAGCAGCTAGGACAGGGGTAGGCAACCTTGGCTCTTTTATGACTCGTGGACTTCAATTCCCAGAATTCCTGAGCCAGCTTGGCTGGCTCAGGAATTCTGGGAGTTGAAGTCCACGAGTCATAAAAGAGCCAAGGTTGCCTACCCCTGAACTAGGATGATCAGGGTTCTGGAGGCTAAAACGTATGAA
Source organism: Protobothrops mucrosquamatus (assembly GCF_001527695.2). Lineage (NCBI taxonomy): Eukaryota > Metazoa > Chordata > Lepidosauria > Squamata > Viperidae > Protobothrops > Protobothrops mucrosquamatus. The sequence goes on along the minus strand of NW_015395118.1, from coordinate 1,646 downwards.
GAACAGCTGCAGGAACCGGGTATGGCTGGTCTAGAGAAAAAAAGAATTAGGGGGGACATGATAGCAGTGTTCCAATATTTGAGGGGCTGCCACAAAGAGGAGGGGGTCAACTTATTCTCCAAAGCACCTAAGGGCAGGACAAGAAGCAACGGGTGGAGACTCATCAGGTAGAAAACCAACCTAGAACTAAGGAGTAATTTCCTAATGGTGAGAACAATCAACTAGAGAAAGGGCCTGCCTTTAGAAATTGTGGGTGTCCCAAAACTGGAGGCTTTTAAGTAGAAAATGGAGGAAGATAATCAGTTGAAAATCAGAAGTAGGAGCAGTAAACCCAGCATAAAATCCCAGTAATGAAAAAGGCACAGAATATTTAAGATATATCTATATCTATATATAAATAAAAATGTAAATGTTCTTTTGTTCAAAATCTTAAATCTCCGAAAGTTCTTCACCGATTGCTTTGATATTTTGACACAACATTGCATTCGAATACGCGCATGTTTTTATATACCTACTGTATATTATATAGATGTCACACCTGTGACAGGTAAAAACATGCTTTTTTTGAAAAACAGCGCCATCTGTTGGACGTAAAAGCAACACACGCTACGATTTTACCATTCCATTTCAATGTTTCCGATTTACGATCCATTTACGATTTCCAAATTTCCAATTTTACGATTCTATTTCAATGTTTCCGATTGCATTGTTAAATTGAATTTTCATAGATTTCGATTTATTTTCATTTTGATTTAATTATTTCGGGTGACATTGCGTTGGAATTGATGCACAGACAATGGAACAACAAAAAATATTGTATACCCACAAGCATTGTGAAATTAAACACATTAGAAACGTGCGCTTTCTCTTTTCTTTCTTTTCCATTTAACCAGACTGAGCCACAGCAACGCATGGCCGGGTATAGCTATATATCAGGGCTTTTCAACCAGTGGTACGGGTACCACCTGTGGTACATTGGCACCTGGCAGGTGGTACGCGACCATCCTAGAAAAGTGGTAGCGGGGGAGGGGAATGAGCTGAACCGGTGGCAGCACTGCACAAGCCTGAGCGAGAGACGGCTGGAGCTGCAGGGCTGTCAGGGCTCAGCGGAAGCGCCAGGATCAGTACCAGGCTCCAGCTGGAGCTTGGCGCTGATCCTGGCGTTTCTGCTGAGGCCAGAAGAAGCGCCGATCAGCTGAAATGTTGCAGCATCTCCGCCACCGGGTGGGCAGGCAGGTGTCTTGCTCGGCTCTGGCTTGGGGGGCACTTTTTCAGTGCCGTTGTAACTTCGGACAGTCACTAAGCAAACTGTTGTAAGTCGAGGACTACCTGTACTTTATCACTTTTTTCCTTTTTTTTTTGGTCATCAAGTTTTGGACACCTTGCTAGGCGACTGGTGGTACTCGGATGTTGCCGTATCCTAAAAGTGGTACAATGGGTGAAAAGGTTGAAAAGCCCTGCTATATATAATATAAAACTCTTCCCTGACTCTAAAAGTGCCATAATAGAGGCCACTGGAACCTCTGGATCCAGCCCTCTCTGTGGGAGACAGTCCCTTTTCTTGTAACTATACTTCCCCCTCAACGCAGAGGGACACCTGGAAAGGCAAGAGGGTGCAGAGGTGAGAAACACCAACCTGCTTTGGG
>NW_015395117.1:0-10840 GCF_001527695.2 Protobothrops mucrosquamatus | reverse complement strand
AGTAGCAGGAAAGCTCCGGTTGTCCTGTTCTCATTTCATTGTCAGAGCTTATCAGATGCTTTTCAGAGCTGGTGGCAAAACAGCTTTGCAGCTGGGAAGCTTTTCCTCTTGGAAGGCGCTCAGAATGGTTTGCAAATCACAAAAGAGGTAACAAGTGTGTGTGTGTGTGTGTGTGTGTGTGTGTGTGTGTGTGTGTGTGTGTGAAAGGATCCTTCATCCTCTGTAATCTGGAATAGTTCAAGGGGCTAGAGACACTGGTTGCATGCCAATTTTTGCATTCTCCTGCTGGTAATATTATATGACTGGCAGAGTTCTCCTCCAAACTGCTTTTCAGGGACAGGTGAATAGAAGTGGTGAGGTGTGGAAATATCCTACATTATGACCTAAGCCAGTGGTGGCGAACCTATGGCACGTGTGCCAGAGGCGGCACTCAAAGCCCTCTCTGTGGGCACACGCGCCATGCCCCGGAGATGTCAACCGTCCCTCTTCAACCAGCCGCCTGCTAACTCGCTGAGGTCCCACATGGCCAGATGCATCCCAACACCCATGCGCTCGCTGGCCTCTGTGTGCAGAGGCCGATGGTGTCAGGCAGCAGCCGCCCTGGCCCATCTCACCTTGCCCTGTGACAATGGCATCCCTGCCTTGCCTCACCTCACCCCTCAGGACGAGCCTCCTGCCCACCGCCCCACCTGCCAGAGACCCCCTAGATCTCCCCCAACCCTGCCCAGCCCCCACAGGCATCCCTCCCCACAAGCAACATCAAGGTGATCACGCCCACCTTGGCCACACCCACCCAATCTGCCATGACTACCACAGCCACGCCCACCCAGTGGGCCACGCCCACATGGCACCCGGCGATAAATAAGTGGGTTTTGGGTTGCAGTTTGGGCAGTGGGTCTCTAAAAGGTTCGCCATCACTGACCTAAGCACTAGTCCTAGGTGGGTTAAATGAAATTGATTGTATCAAGTTATACAATAATTAAATTTCCCCAAACTGGAGGAAGTTTGAGTAAAAAAAAAAAAAGGTGCAGGATTGGAATTTGGGGGAAATCTATGTGTGCATATGTGGCCTCTTTCTATCTTCCAGAAGACTGATATTTCTTTTCTTTTCTTTTCTTTTCTTTTCTTTTCCTCTTTTCTTTCTTTGCAAAAACAGATCCCATCTTACTCACATCACACTTGTGTTGGAAGCCCCGAAACCCTTCCGGGTTGAAAGGATTAGCCGGTGACCATTGCCTGGGGGATGCCCAGTTGGGAGGTCCTTTCATGTCCCCATTAATGTGCTTATCAAAGTGGTACCTATCTATCTACTTGAGAATGCATGGTTTTGAAGTTAGGTCGGCAGGAGCTGGAGCAAATGACGGCAGCTTAGCCTGTGCCAAAGCACAGTCAGGTCTCAAATGCAGGTTTGCTGCTCGTCAACCCAGTGTCCTGACCGTGTAAACTACCATGCTCCTTACCCTATCTTACTGATCAGTGGCCATATTTCCTACTAGCTTCACTATTTATTGGTGGGGAACCCAACATTATGGTTACCTGCATCTTCTACACTTCCTTTCCCATGTTGGATGTAGAAGGGAAGATGCAAAAGTAATTCTGAAGGAGGTGAAGTTTGGGACTAAATTTTAGAATGATTGCTCTAAAAGAAACCCACTAATTTACTCATGAGTAAGCTTAACGTAGTATGGAGACTTCTGAATAAACACACATGGGATCAAGGCAATCATGAAATGAGAACTATATGCCACTGGAAGTCCTCAACTCACAGCCGCAGTTGGGACCAGAATTTTCATCGCTAAGCAAGGTGATCCTTAAGTGAGTCACATGCACTTTACAATCTTTTTTTCAGGGTTATTAAGTTGTTAAGTGAATCATCTGGTCATTAAGAGCTGTGGTGGTGCAGGCTGACTCTGCTCACTGCCAGCAGTTCAATCCTGACTGGCTCAAGGTTGACTCAGCCTTCCATCCTTCCAAGGTGGGTAAAATGAGGACCCAGACTGTTGGGGAGCAATAGTCTGACTCTGTAAACCACTTAGAGAGGGCTGTAAAAGCACTGTGAAGTGGTATGTAAGTCTAAGTGTGATTGCTATTGCTATTAAGCAAATCCAGTTTCTCCCATTGACTTTGCTTGTTCGTAGCTGGCTGGGAAAGTCACAAATGGCAATCACCTGTACCTGGGATATTGCAGCCATGGTAAATACATGCTGGTTGCCGAGCAGCTGAATTTTGATCATGTGATTGGCAGGATGCAGCAACTGGTGTAAGTATGAGGGCCAGTTGTAAGTCACATTTTTCAGTGCCATTGTAACGTCAAGTGGTTGTAAGGCAAGGACTACCTGTAAGTGTGCCGTGAAAATAATAAAGATTACATAGATTAATGGTTTTTAAAGTTTTGGTAGACTCCTCCAAATTGTAAATTTCTCACATAAAGAAAGAAGTAGGAGTAATTCTGAATATGGGGGGAAAAGGACAAGGAGGAAAGGATTAGGGTTAGGGTTAAGCAGGTATAAGCAGTGAGGGTCCTAGTTTTGTTTTTTGATACTGGATTATCAACCTCCTAGGGAATCAGTATCTATTCTGCTCTATTCTGTTCTGTTCTGCTCTGCTCTGTTCTGCTCTGCTCTGCTCTGCTCTGCTCTATGCTATGCTATGCTATGCTATGCTATGCTATGCTATGCTATGCTATGCTATGCTATGCTATGCTATGCTATGCTATGCTATTCTATTCCACCCCACCCCACCCCACCCCACCCCACCCTACCCTACCCTACCCTACCCTACCCTACTCTATCCTATTCTATCCTATCCTATCATCCTGAATCCAAACAAATCAACAAAATATGCTGGTTGACTGGCTGGGGTAGCATAACAGGGGCTGGGGGTGAAGCATGGGGGAGTGCCCAATGTCAATCTGTCATACATTCCGGAAAAAATATTTCTCAACCTTGGCAACTTTAAGATATGTGGACTTCAACTCCCAGAATTCCCTCAGCCATGTTGAGAAACACTGTTCTGGTGGGTGATTGGGGGTAGTTCTTGCAGGTAGCAGATGATGCAAGCTGAGAGAGGAAAACCTGAAACAGTCACCATTAAATCTGAAAAGGCAGCACCCACTCCTTAACCTTGTTTGATGAGACCAGAAAATCTCAGATGTAGAAGCAATTCTAACTGTGTGGGTGTGTTTTTCTGCTGACTTATACATAGGAGGAACTCAGATCAATCTGGGAGTTTGCAGGGGAGTTAAAAAAGTTAAGAGAGTAGAGACAACCACGTGTTCAAAGTCCCACTCCTTTTATTGTGTGGCACAACACATGTAAAGAAAGGAGGGGAAAGCTTCAACCATATGGTTATGGACGGTATCTTAACCTTCTCTCTGCAGACATCTCTGAGATTCATACAACTATGAAAAGAAGCAACCCTTTCATTCGTCTGTCCAATGCAGCCCTCCTCTGTCTTCTCATTTAAAAAAAAGGGGGGGGGACTTGTAATTCCAACTATTTTAAGAAATGGGTTTGAAGACTAGAAAACCGCTTTGAAAGTTTTCATTCAAAAGCAGGATGGTAAGTTAAATTAATGGTCTCAGCAAATGCAACTGAGCCGTGAAGCCGTTTAAACAAACAAAACCGGGATGTCTTCTGCCTAAAAATGACATTCTCGATTTTCTAACTCGCATGTTAAGCCATTTGGAGAATACATTTTTCATGAAATAGATATCCTTAAAGTCCTTAACGTTCTCGTGTTGTGCCATGTTGCTTTGCAATGCTTATAGCAAAATTAATTGGCATAGTTGAGGCGTCCGCAAGGTGTGGTTAAAAAAAAAAAGTCAGTATGGCAGTCGTGACATTGTGATCAAAGCTCGGCCCGTTTGTTATGTGTGTCACGAATGCACACAAATCACCTACCTGGTGGCACTGGACCATTGCACCATTGTGGCCACCATCTTGTAATGGTACTCGGGAGACACTGCCTGGGGAATGGTCAGGTAAAAGAAGGCATCGCCTGCAGCTGCATAATGGGCAAAGAATGAGGCTCAGAAGGGACACCCCCCCCTTAAGTTCTCAGGCTGCAAAGGAGATGGCGGGAGATTTGTTCTTGCAAAGTTCTGTTAATGTAGCCTTTACAATAAACTCTATTTAGCTCATCTACTCATGTTTCCTCTCTGGCCTACCTGGGAAGGCTGACACATCTTGACTCTGCCCCCCTCCCCAAGGACACAGCCACAGTATACACACAGAAATACTCAGTCCTTAAGTCGAACAGTTAGAAGTTATGTAGAATGTGATGCCAAAAGCAATTTCGAGAGCAAATATTAGTAACCATTCTTAGCTGGAAAGGAAAGAGAAAGAAAAATGAAGTTTAATTCAAAAGGAGGGACAGGCAGAACATTAACCCCTTTCTGGAAGTCTACAAGGGGCAATATTTCATTTTAAGGGAGGTTGGAGCCAGATGTGACAGGATAGGACAGCATCAGGCAGGATTTGATGGGATTCTGTTCTTTTTTTTTTTTTTAAGAGATTTATTCTTTCTAACTCTGCTAATTCTGTTTTAGAGCACACATTACATTTTTTATGTGTGTGCATTTTACATAGGAATAGCTTTGGCGAAGAGGCCAAATTCAATTCATGACTCTTAATTTTTAGAAAAATCATCCATATCCATAACTGCTGATGAAAATGGAATCCTGCATCTACCTCTTCCTTCTATGTCCGTAATATGCTTTCTGCTTTGAATAATTGGGTGCTACTGGTAGCCAATCTAGAGAACAGAGGGACGTTATGATCTCAAATATGTAGGCACCCTTTTGGAGTACAGGGAGAGGCAGCTTCTGCTTCGAGATGAACCATGTGAAATCCAATGGGCTTTCCCATTTGTTCATTCAGGTAGTTCTCAACTTACAACACTTGTTTAGCAACAGCTTGAAATGATAGTGGCACTGAAAAAAATGACTTACAACTGGTCTTCCCATTTACAACCATCACAGCATCCCCACAGTCATGTGTTCTACTTCTAAGAATTTCATCTTATATGGGAGAGTGCCTGTCTGCACCACTTCCTTGCCCTAGTCTTGGATGCAGCTCTGCCCCTCCTTCCCATTGAATATGCTTGGCCTCTCTCCCATTCTTTTCTGACATAGCTTTCAACCCCCTGGAGATGGAGGACATCGCAGCCATGATGTGTTCAGTATCCAGTACAGGACTAACGCTGAGCAATTAGAACGGCGTAATGCTGCTGTTCTCCTGGCTATATTATCCGACTAGAAAAGAATGAGAAACCTATATGTCCTCCCCACCAGCACGTCCATCCAAGTTAGCACTCAGCAAGGCATAAGCAGCGTGTGCTCTTTAACTCACTCCCCCCCTCCTCCCCAAATGGCCTATCCAGCTTCTGCCTGTGTTTGTGTCCAGGCACCAGAGAACGTACGCCAGGCCTGTGGTGTTTCTAATGTCTTTGAGGCAACGGCGCCATCGAAATCATGTTGGTTCCTTCTCTTTTCTCTCTCTCTCTGTCTCGCTCTCTGATGGATCAGGAATGCAGGTTTGCAGACCCCCTCCCCCTGGCCACAGCATTTATATAATATCCTGGAAAAAAATTAAAATAACTTCTGTGGCCTCTAGGAAAAACAAGATAAATATAATAAAAATGAGACAAAAATATAATTCCAAAGAAGGACTGGAAGCTTTCCTAACCAGCAGTTAGCATCAAGGAGGGGCATGAATGGGAACACATGAGAACACACATATACACATGGGTGGGAGACACAAATAAGAACTTGCCTAGTTAGATGCAAAATGTGGTCTGTGACACGGATACCCACGAGTATGAATGCACAAGCATTATCTTTCATAGATCCATACTCTCTACCACTTTCAAATAAAGAGATGTGTGTATGCACACACAGCAACATATATGGAAGAAATATGCACACCTCCGAGTTGTAACCTCTGGAATCACATATTTAGGATACTCCTAAGCAAACAGAATGATGTCCCTTCCACACCAATCACCAATCTTACACATTGCAAGCCATTTCCAACACAGAGGATATCACAAGAGCTAGCCAGTTTTCCATACAACTGACCAATTATAGGATGTAAACTCTGCATACAGTCAGTGTATTGCCCCATGCCGGTTCTCAGTTCATGATATATTGGGCGATTCATGTTGCCAAATTTCATTTCGTCAGGAGTTATGGGTCCCAGTATTTCGTACTTAAGCCCATTTGAGGTATTTTTGCTCACAGAGTTTTGAACTGTGATGCATCATCATCATCATCATCATCATCATCATCATCATCATCATTATTAATCATCGCACAGTCAGCCAGATGTTCAGACTGGATTTGGCATTTTTGTCTACCTATTGAGTCCTTACCAAGGACATGGTTGTGTGGCTTGTGTACTCTGGGGAAGATAAGAGCTATGCCAGAGGTTCAACCATACTGGACAGGTCTCATCAGAGGAGTCAAACAAAGAGTGTCTCTCCCATAAAAAAATATGGTGAGACGTAAATTTCAGAAAGCCATACCGGCTCGGATATCTGGTGAAAAATGGGCTAAAGGACTCAGGACTGTTGGCTGAGCAACCAGGGCCATCAGCTGCAGAACTACTGGAACAAAAGGTTGTTGTTGATGATTAGGGGACTGGAGGCTAAAACATATAAGGAACAATTGCTGGAATTGGGTATGTCTAGTTTAATGAAGAGAAGGACGAGGGGGGACATGATAGCAGTGTTCCAATATCTCAGGGGCCGCCACAAAGAAGAGGGAGTCAAGCTATTTTCCAAAGCGCCTGAAGGCAGGACAAGAAGCAACGGATGGAAACTTACCAAGGAGAGAAGCAACCTAGAACTAAGGAGAAACTTCTCATGTTTCTGTATAAACTGATTTGTATTATTTGTATTTATTTGTGATCATTTTTAAACAAAGGACTTCCTTTACTGTCCTATCACAAGTCTGTGGAATCCTTTGCATCTTTCTGTAATGGCAGAGGATCCTTCCATCCCTATAGAAACAAACTGCAATAGTCAACATCAAACAACAGGAAACGTAATGTCACAAATAAAGGCTCTTTAAAGACTAACGTTTATTATTGTAGCAACTATTTGTGGGCCATGATGTATTCCCCAGCTAGAGGGATAAAGTTTGGAAGAAAATCTTTTGTCTTTTACAGCTTGGTGTGCAGTCTGCATTCTGAGCATAACGGTTTGAGAATACACACTAAGCCCTTAAAGCACAACACGGAGTAATAGGCACGTAGAACTAGTTAAACAAGGTTGGAATAAACCAGGGGTCTTCAAACTTGGCCCTTTTATGACTTCTGAACTTCAACTCCCAGAATTCCTCAGCCAGCGTGCCTGGCTGAGGAATTCTGGGAGTTGAAGTCCACAAGTCATAAAAGGGCCAAGTTTGAAGACCCCTGGAATAAACTCTCGGGCCCTTTAAGACATAAAGCGTCGGCCCGATCCGGCTGGGAACTCCTGTTACGCGCCCGATCCGCTAGGAGGCGAATCCATCCCTAAACCGAGCCAACTCGAGGTCCGCTGCCAACGCGAGGCGTTCGCTTTGACTCTTTTGGCCCCGTGCGGCGCCCGTCGTCGTCGCTGCCTGAACGGTACCCGCGAAAAGCCGAAGTTGGGCTAGAGCGCCTTCGCTCTCTCTCGGCCTTTCCTTCGTTCCCAACAAAAGCCGGCTTGGGCGAGAGATTTCCGCCAGAGATTCGCGGCCGCGTAAGTGAGACGGGCTCGGCCAGGCCTGGTCCCGCTACCGGCGGAGGGGGGAGAGGGGCTCGGCAGGCCTTTCCTTTTTCCCTGTCTCGGCGGAGCGCTCCAGATCGAGACCCGCGCGGGGAAAGCAGGGCTTGGCAGCCCGACCCGGCTGGTTTCGGGGAAACGTGGAGGCACCGGGTTGATTCCCCCCGTTTCCCCTCTGCCTCCCGGGCCAGCAGCACGTGTTCCACTCCCGAGAGGAAGCTCTCGAAGGGAGACCCCGGGATTTATAACCATCCCGATTAGGGTTGTTTTATTCTAAGGAGGAACTCTGGAAGTGAGCCCGCTGGATTTATAATAATCCCTATACGGCATTATAATATTTATTGTTTTAATCTCAAAGGGATAAAGTGAGCCCGCTGGATTTATAACAATTCCTGTTACAGGTCGAGGTAGTCCTCGACTTAAGACCACAATTGAGCCCAACATTTCAGTTGCTCCGTGAGTGAGTTTTGCCCCGTGTTACGACCTTTCTCGCCACCGTTATTAAGGGAATCACTGCAGTCGTTAAGTAAGTAACACGGCTGCTAAGTGAATCTGACTTCTCCATTGACTTTGCTTGTCAGAAAGTTGCAGAAGGGGATCCCCTAAACCCCAGGATGCTGTGACTGTCATAAATATAAGTCAGTTGCTAAGCGGCTGATTTTGATCACAGGACCATGCAGTGGTTGGTTTTATGTGTGAAAATGGTCAAAAGTCACTTTTTTCAATGCCATTGTAACCCCACTAAATGAACTGTTGTAAGACGAGGATTACCTGTACAGCGATATTATATTGTTACAGCTGTCAGAGTGTATTAGTGTTTTATCAGGAGGGAGAGTGGGATTGCTGGATTTATAATCATTGCTGTTGTTATTATTGCGATTATTACCTCCTTCAGATTATCCGAAATGCTGGTAATGGCCTGAATGTACAACAGTGGTAAACACAGGAATCTGTAGGCTCAAGGCCACGTTTCAGAAAATCCCTGCATTGGAACAAAAGTCCATCTAATCCAGCACTCTGTATTTTGCAACGGTCAGCCAGATGCCTTCTGGAGGCTCACCAGCAGGACATGAGAGCCATCCATCTCTCCCTCTGTCGCCAACCCCCAGCAACAGGTATTGAATGGCATGAGCAATTAGCTTCCTCCTCCACTAACCGGTTAGATATTTCTTTAGAAGTATCTTGTGCCTAATTCTGTGCCTATTTACATGGAAATAAACTGACTTTAGGGGACCAACTTGTCACCATTGTGTTACTGAGGGTCTGAACCAATGAGCTATTTAAAAAGGGATGTCATACCCTGCTGCTGTTTTCTTGAGAGCTCAACACACGAGGATTGAATTTAAAAAAAACGGAATGAATTGTTCATTACTTTGAATTTTTTTGCATCAGGTTTTTAATAAAATGATTTGCAGTTGTAAATGCAACATTCAGTGATGCATTATGTCATACCTTTGATGCAGGCGATCTTTGAGTTACGATTGTAATGGAGCCCGTCCATCATGGTCGTAGCTTGTGAGGGCCATAAAGCCGGTCGGTCACACGGCCAACTTGATTTTAAGAGCTTTTTTGTGGTGGTCATTAAACTAACCCACGGTTTGCTGTGGGTGTGGTTTGCTGAAAATCAGAAGGGGGGGAGGCGAGGCAACGGTCAAAACTTCAAATCCGGGTCATAAGTACCCCAAGATTCTTAAGATGATATGAATCCTATTAAATTTCTGTAGAATTGTAAATACCTGGTTTCTGTGTGTCGGATCAGAACAGTAGATGAGCCTGTTTTTCCACATGAGTGTATAGTATGTTGTTATTGCCAGCCTTGATTATGCACAGGTGCTGTTTTTGTCAGCTTATTATCCTTCACTGTATTATTTATTTTCCTTTTAATTTTCTTTTCTGATTCTTATTGCTATTCACCAGTCAAAGTCATAAATTATGAGAGGAGCAATTTTGCAAAGATTTTAGTCAGTCTGCCTAAATTATTTGTAATGAAGTAGGGGCTAAAACTTGCTGCTGGCCTCTCTGGAGAAGTCAGTAGCACTGTGTCTAGCAGTGTGCAATTACTTTGCATGAAACCTCCAGCGTGGCGTGCTTTAAGGAGTCTCCTTTCTTCCTTTTTGCTTTTTCCTCAATGACCAGAAAGATGTGTTCCCTAGCACTCTTTCCACCTCCACCTCCTCCAGGAGACATCACCCTTTATGAATTCAACAATGCCCTGGTTTTTGGCCGTAGCTATGAGAAGCTTCCACTTACTTTCCAAAGTCAGGTAAGTCATAGTTTCCGACCATAGAAAGAAATCAGCTACCATTCTGTCTTAATAATAGGGAGCCTTCCAAAAATGTAATGGTCAGATGGATACTTAACTTGATTCTTTAGGATAAAATAAAATAAGGGAGGAAAACAAGCTGAACTTTTCTTTCATCTGCCTGAAAGGATTAGTTTATCACTAATTCTTTCAGGCAGATGAAATCCACTGGAGTCTGCCATTAGTGGATTAATACTTCAGCTCCTTGTTGGATTGGCTTAAATATTTCTAGCAGGGCTATCGGATCTGAATTGCAAAAATCCAGACATCCACTAAATGGCAGCAGTATAATAGAGAAAGGTCTTTGCTGCCTTCTAAGGGGTTGCCTGGATTCTTGCTGCTTACCTCTGGTAGGTAGCCTTTATCTACAGCGATTTGAGAAAAATAATGTGGTAGGAATTAGCCTCAGAATATAAATACAAATTAGGAAGGGCAGAAGAATTGCTTAAAAGCAGTACAGGTAGTCCTCGACTTAACAACCATTCATACCTTGCTCAATAGTAGCAACTGTGAGAGGGATCATGGAGTCCTAATGGACAATCACTTGGATATGAGCCAGCAGTGTGCTGCAGCTGCCAAAAAAGCCAACACAATGTTAGGCTGCATTAACAGAAGGATAGAATCAAGATCACATGAAGTGTTAATACCACTTTACAATGCCTTGGTAAGGCCACATTTGCAACACTGCATCCAGTTTTGGTCACCACGATGTAAAAAAGATGTTGAGACTCTAGAAAGAGTACAGAGAAGAGCAACAAAGATGATTAGGGGACTGGAGGCTAAAACATA
>NW_015395116.1:0-10841 GCF_001527695.2 Protobothrops mucrosquamatus | reverse complement strand
CTGCAGAATGATGCCCCAACTGGCTTCACAATGTTGTCTTTCTCTTTTCAATAGGCTCAATACTATTTTACTCTATCTAGCTCCTTTGTCTTTAACAAATTATATTTTGTGCTACATTGCACTGATTCTTTTTCTTTCTCTTCACAGAGAACTTTCTTCATCTTCCTTAACAAAATGCAGAAGTCTAATGACATCATTAATGAATTGGAACTTCTAGAAATTTAAATAATAAACATGCTGAGAAAAGCTACAGTATTAACTTGGACTACCAAAATGTGGACAGCTCTTAGCTGCTATCTAATTGTTTGGATTTTTGTTGCCCTCTTTTGTATTTTTAGCTTCAGAAAACTGTAAAATCTTATGATGCTTTTCATTGTTGTACAAATTCAAAAGACTTGAGAAAACATTGGTTGATGTTGCCTTTGCTTTAGCACTGTAAACATCTGAGTCATTTTAAATCCTGTTTAAAGGGGGAAATCCCAGAAGATTTTATATTACAGGGAACGAATTTAGTTTTGAATATAGCATTTGTCTGAGAGCTGAGTTTCAGAACTTAAAATACCTTCATTTTCCTAGAAAACACTGCTTTAATCACATAATTTTTCAAACTAGCATAATTAATGCCAACAAATCTTTTGTCCACTTAGTGATGATCCATTTTTCACAGAATATAAGCTATTTTCAACTCTTCCTAGAGGAACTTAAATTTTGTGTAGTAGCTTTACAGTTTTTATCATAACACTGAGATTGAAATTTTCATCATGATTTTGTGGCTCATTTAACAAGTGTTGGCAGTGTATTTTATTGAATAGAACTGATGCTTCAATTAATCTAGCAGGGCTGGATGCTGAGAAGAAGAGCTGCTTAAAAGCCAAGCTCCATCCTGCCTCTGACTTAATGTAATTTTTGCAGGCCATGACTACAAATAGTCTTTAAAAGTTACTGTAAAATGAGACTGCAAGATTGATTGAATATAAAGAAGTAAGAAGAAACCATTCACATAATAATTTAAACTCAAGGAGAAAGAAGTCCCTTGAGTCCATATGTTTTTTAGGAACAAGAAAAAAGGTGAGCCCCTTTTCCCAAATAGTAACAAAAGAAATACAACTTTACAAAGAAGTCTTCTTTATGTTCTCTTAGTTAATGAACAGATGAGTAAACCCTAAACTGATTCTAAAGAAGACCTCAATTAATCCTGGAGAATCTCTGTAGAACTGAGTCTATAGAAACTAAATTACCAGTAATAGAAATGGATGAGTAATTGAGATGGCAACTTCTAAAGCAGCGTGATAAGGTGAGAAATAATGCCTTACTTATGAAAACCCAGAACATTAAAATAAAAGGGAAAAAATGACAATTATATTCAGAAGTTAAGAGTTAAAAATGTACGAGTTTGCAGAGGGTCATTTAAAAGAACTATTTTTGGCTTGGATTTTGATTTGGATTGAAAGTATTTTTTTGCTGGATAAATGGGTTTACCATCTGCCAAGATAAAGGAGGACTAAATTTAATGAAGCCCAGATATTTTCTTGTTGGTTTTATATATATATATATATAAAGCACACACATACCCCTAAGCTGGTAGCAACTTTGAAAAATCTTCCTGCACTACAATTTAATAAGACAGAAATAATTGTTTCATTAAAAAAATCCTATGAATAAAGATTTATATCCTTTTACTTCAAAATTAAAGGACATTAAACATAGATGGATTCCTCTTCCTACAGTTTAACCGATTAGGAAAATAAAAGATTTGCAGTTTCCGATAAGAAGGAGCTGATTGCACAATGTATGGCTCTTAAACCTGAACTATCACTTGGAGCTGAAGACCAAAAGACGAAATTAACGAGAGAGGTGGCAGAAGTGTAGAGAGGCAGGAAAGCTGAGCTCATCCTGATGCTGGGATAGGACAACTTGATCTATGAAGAAGAATAAACAAATGAACTCAGGCTGAATCTTTAATACCTATTGGCTATACTTGATACACGAGAGAGAGAGATGGAGACAGAGAGAGACTTTAAACATTATAAAGAGAAAGTAAGTAATACATGTTTGCAATTATTAAAAGCCAGCCAATGTGTAAATATTTAAAAAATTATTTATTTTGCTCACTCTGCAGGCTTTAGAAAAAACAACATTAATGTATCTGGAACATTCCTATCCCTTTTTTCCACCCTCCAACATACCAAATATTTTTTAAGGCTTAAGACAGACATCTATATAGTATTGGGTGATTTAATTTCAGTTTGAGAACTGATGTGATCATTTCTGATTTGTTAGTACATTAAAGAGGATGTTGGGTTGAATCTTCACTAATTTAGGGGATAAAAGTAGTTACATTAAATGTAAAGAGAATAAAACATACAATGAACACCTATATATGTGTCCATTTATAAACGATATGAAGCCTGTGATCTGTGATCTAATTCCAAAGCGCTGAAATGCTAATGCAAGCTATTTACCATTTTTGATAGCTCTAATACAACCAAGTATTCAATGGGAAACTTTTAAAACAATTGCAGGAGAAAAATGAATTAAATAATTGCCAAGGGAAAATTGCATTTTTTTCATGAGAAAATACCCAAACGAGATACTAAACTTTTAACATGCAGTAATTTAAGTATTTACTGTAATTAAAAAAACTCAAGAGTAAATGAAAATATTGTGCACAAATTTATAAACTTAATATTGGGAACAGCTACAAAAATGCAAATGTTTTAAGAAAAAGATGCAAGAATGACTTAGGGAGAGAAATGAATAGAAATTGGAATAAGACTACTGATGCAATTTGTTTCTATATGGTTTATTTTGAATAAAACTATTTTTTAAACAAATAGATTAGCAATCTTAGCACACTTACCTAGGAAGAAAGATTATTAAATTGATTGGATTTACTTCAAAATAGGCTTGTGTAGAATTGTATCATACTTTAATGTAAAAGGTTCCGCTACATTTATTTAGACACGTATTACTATATTCCTTCATTCTCTGCCTACAGAAAAAGGATATAAAATGTTCCTACTTTACATTTTGTATTTCAAGTTACAGTTTTAGCATAATTATTTCTCTGTGGAAACCAGCTCCTAACACTAAGAACCATCAGGCAAATCCATGCTTTGGGTAAAGTTAGTCTCTTGAGTGCTATGAAAGTTCTAGTAATTAATATAAGACTTTTAAGTAAAAGGAAATGACATGTAATTAGTCAAATGTATGTTTTAAAATCAGATAAGTTATACGCTCAGTACATAACTGAAACTCTATGAATGCTAAGGGATTCTTCCTTTTCCCTTAATGAATCTACAGAATTGATGCGGGAACTTTGTATGCTTTTGTCCTGGTTTAAAAGTTCCCCGAATGTTGCATTAATATTGGTAAATTGTACTTAGAAGGAAGAGACAACAAATGGGGAAATACTTAAAGTATTCTAAAATTCTAAATGCTCTTATGAAAAAGTAAAAGAAAAAGCTAAGAGGATATCCTGTTAAGTACATAGATTGCTCTGAAGCTGGCTTACCAAGTTAAATAAACAAAGAGACTACTGTGTTTTTATTCAATAAAATTTTATTGTCTGACTTATAAATATTTTCCATTTTTCCCCTATGTACAATTGCAAAATACTTTAACATATTCTACCATCACCTGCCATTCAGAATCAATCTATAAATCACATGAAAATGCCATTATGAAATAAAAGTGTCTGTTCTCAGCCCTCAAGCGGACATTCACACACTCACACAAAAATGAAACAAGGAGGGAAACCGCAGGTGTCATTGCAAACTTTCGCTACACAGTAGCAAGAAGAGTAACGAGAAGATCTGCTCTCCCACTCAAAAGTCTATGTTGGCAAGCTTTTCAGGATGTTTGTTATAGACCAGTGCTGGCCAGAACATTTCTGGAGAACCAGTTGGAATCCAAATTCATTGTCGCTGTTTTCCTGCAACTCCAGGCAACGTTTGGATTTTCTGTTCTGGATTGGACCTCCCTTTTAAAAGTGGAGAAAGAAAAAAATACAGATTTTAAGTTAAAAACAATCTTCAACTCATGACAGTTCTAGTTACATAATCCAAGATATTCCACGCTTCTGTTTATGTAAGCAATTTGGGGAAATTGGATGGACCTTACTGTCCACCTCTGCACCTTGAGTCCTTTTGATGTTCTCCATTTCATCTATAGTTCTCCAATGAATCCTTTTCATTTTACTGGGTTTTTTTTCCCCTCTCCCTGCCTTTTTTTTAAGCATATGAACAAAGTTCTAAATTGCAGCTAATCAAAGAACAACTATAGATCTATTTTAGGTACTCTCAAAAAGACAGTGCTGGTGGCTGGCACCTGAGTTTGCAATGTGTAATTCCTCTGGTACTAATTATTTTAAAAGAACAGATTCTAAAAATAGTTCATTTAAAACAGGCATGTCAAACTCGCGACGTCATGTGACGTCGCGCGACGTATCGGAGCTTTTTCACCATTGCCGGCAATGGGGTGGGTGCAGTTTTGGGATGACGCGTCCGGCCCGCGGGCCGGCAGTTTGACACCCCTGATTTAAAACATTGCCTACTAGTGAAAAACTGTTTTATGGAAACAACATTCCAACTAGAAACACTATGATTAGACAATATTTTAATATCGATATTCTGTCAAGCAACCCATGACAGCATAAGAAACTGCAAGGCAAAGCTTTTCTTCCTTTCCCTTCATGGGATCCTGTCTATCAGTGCTCAGTTGTGTTGAGATACCAACACAATGATAAAAGTAGAGTTCCACTTTCACTTCCTACCCCTAATGATCTGATGGAGCAGGGCTGCATCACAGCTCTCCTGGGCTTGTTCCTGGGAGGGATTGGGCAAGGAGAAGCTCCCAAACAGTGGACAGAACTTCTTTTGTCTCCTGTCTCCTTACCCATGTGAGATTCTGAGAATGGAAGCAATGGAATATTGAGCTATACAACACAGGTCTAGCTCTCAAAAAAATTGCTAAATTCTTGGAACATAGGTCCATGTTAGATCGAGCAAGCTTTTTGGAGACATTATTTGGGCCAGTCAGTTTGTGGAAGCCAATTATCTGGTCTTTCCTGCAGCCCAAGCAAAAATGGCCAGAGATTGGAAGGGAGAAGCATTCTTGCAGCATTCTAAAGTGGCCAATAGGAGCTGAGCAGATCCCAGCCTTTGATCACATCATCAACCCCATTATCGGTGAAGCAAATGGAAACTAGGTCAGGAGAAGAGGGAAAGCACTGTTTTAAAAATGGAACAGCTAAAGAAATTTTGAGCTGCTTTTTGTATGGGCTACAAATGAGATGAAGAAAACATCATGATGCCATGTCATATAAAAAGAGCTGATGGGAGTTTGTATCATAGCTAGAGGGAATATGGATGACTTGTGGAACAAAGGAAAAAGTAAGTTATTTATCTGGGGAAAGAACGATTAATCTTACCCCAAATTGTTAGTTAAACTGAATATTCTGCTATTATTTTAACTTAAATATATTAATAATATTATTAATATAATATTAATTTTAATCGTCCTTTTTATCCCATTTTCAGAAAAAAAGAGAAAAGTAAACCCCTTCTCTCTTCTATTAAATAGAGGTCAGATTCTCAAGGTTGAGTCTGAAGTATTATTCACTATTAAGATAAAAGCTGCTCTCTATATAAAAAGATAAAGGGAGATAAAAAAGCTGAAGTTGCATTAATGTAGGATACTTAAAAATGATGGTGTGCATTTGTGCATAGTATATATTTCTAGTTGACTGTGTCAAATAAATAATTTGTGGAACATCTTAACTTCATATTTTTGTTTGCAGCATTATCCATAACTGTTTGGTTTTGTATTTATTACTACTAAAACTATCTCACACCCATTGGCAAGACATGAAGAAGAGATGGACAGATCAAATATAAATTACAAACTACATTTTGGTTGATTTTTTTGGCGGGTGTGGGGGATGAAGGCAACTATGAAATTACCTCACTGAATACTTATATAGATTCAAATAATTCTTTTATTTCAGCTTGCCTTACTGAACAACTTAGGTTAAAGTTATACCACAATCAAGAAATCAACTGAAAGGCTGTAATTATCAGATTTAATAGTCTGTACTATTTCAAGCTATTACAAGAGTCATATCTATTTATTATGCAAACCAAGGAGTCGTCACCATATATCCACAAGAGGCATATTATCAGTAGCATAGAAATATATTAAATAGATCCTCAATTTAGTTTAACGATTTGCTAGATATGGTTCTGTATTGAAGAAAGATAGCAAATGCTCTCACACCGGTCCTTTCCTTTCCTGTTTCCATTTCTTTTCCATTGTGAGAGTTTGAAAGTTAACCTCATCCTCCCACTCTACCAGATATTTAACAACTGGAGATGAATTCTGTAGAACTCAGTTCTTCCAGATGCCTTTGGAATACACCAATAATTCAAAGGGCCAGATGTGCATTCAAACATTTTGTAATTAAAATGTCACACATGGAATACCTGTGCTGCAGGAAAAGTGGAGAAGCAGGTAAGGAAATGTAAGAAAGGTGACACAGGAACAAGAATCAGTTAAAACTATATTTTCCTTTTTCCAGTGGGATATCCAGGCATCTGAAGAGATGCTCCCAGTCAGGGGACAGTATGAAAGATAAAATCAAGATTCAAAAATATCTTGACAGCCAAGATGCAATATAGAGGTGAGAAAAGTAAGGTTCTGCATTTAGACAGGAAAAACCAAATGTATAGGTATAGAATAGGCAACACCTGGATCAAGAGTAGTCCTGGTGGACCACCACTTAAATCAGCAGTGTGCTACAGCTGCCAAAAAAGCCAATGCAGTCCTAGATTGCATGAACATAGGGATAGCATCAAGATCACAGGAAGTCATAGTAGCATTACCCTTCTATACTGTACTGTGAGGCCACGCTTGGAATATGTGTTCAGTTCTGGTCACTACAATACAAAAAAAGATGCTGAGGCCCTAGGAAGAGTGCAGAGAAGAGCAATAAAGATGTGCAAGGTGATAAATTGTACAATGAGCAGCTAAGGGAACTAGGTGTGTTTAGCTTAATGAAGACAAGGGTTTAGGGATGATATGATAGCTGTCTTCCAAAACTTGAAGGGCTATCATAGGGATTGGCGGTTGATTTATTTTCCATAACAACTGAAGGCAGGATAAGAAGCAATGGGTGGAAGCTTGTTAGAAGGCCATCCAACCTGGAACTAAGGAGGAATTTCCTGATAGGGAGAACAATTAATCAATGGAATAGCTTGCCTTCTGGAGTTGTGGGTGCTCCTTCAGTGGAGGTTTTCAAAAAAAGATTGCACAACCATTTGTCCAGGATGTTACAAGGACCTTGACCCTAAAACTTGGTCAGGGAATTAGATTGGAAGACCTCTAAGGTTCCTTCCAACCCTATGATTCTATATTGAGCCATATGATCAAAAGGCTGAACTGGTCTGAAGTACTAGTTATTTTTCTAAGCTTTTCTAATGCTTGCACAGATTTCCATCATTATCACCATGGTCTAGCAAGAAGGTGATCTGGAGTGAAAAAAGAGTGGCTTGTCCACTAAGAACAGAAACCTTCTCAAAACACTGAACGACCAATACAATAAGCTCCAAGTTTAATGGACCATAGCTTAAATAGATTTCAAATGCAACAGTTGATACACTCTATACTTCTCAGCATATGTAAAATTTGTCATAGAACGCCCAGAACGGAGTTCCGGCACTTTTTTTGGATGGAACCTTGTAGGGTAGGCAAGGCGGGTTGTATGACATGTGTGAGTTCCGGCACCTTTTTTTTTTTTTTTTTTTTTACAAAAAAAGCACTGAATATGTGTAAATCCAATAATGATTCTACAGGCATTCTGTTTTATTCGACCTCAAGCATTTGCTATAGATACAATTTTATTATTGTATTTATTTATTATTTATTATTTATTAAACAAACGTATATGACAACCCAACCCACACATGGTTATTCTGGTGGCTTACAACTTTAAAATTCTTTAATGTATAAGCCCATAGCATCCCCCTCCCCCACACCATATAATTTCCATATCATGCTTTCTGGGAGCCTCTGTGCGATGTTCTGTCCTGGTACTGCAGTTAGAGGTAAACTTTCTCTACTATTTTTTTCTTTTTGAGATGGAAAACTACTGCAGAATGGAAATATTTTTCTTAAGCTCCCATGTTTCCCTAGCTACCTACATTGCACTCACATCACGGGCTTCATCCTGGCCCACTTCTGCATCTCTTGATTTGATTCTAGGCAACCGACCACAGTCTGCCTAGCCCTCTTCCTCTTCAGCATAGCCAGCCTCCTAAACCTTTTCTAGCAGTGGAACTGTCGGATACATCATTTCTGTCTACCAAATTTGCTACCTTCACATTTGCTTTATTAATATCATACTTTCCATCTCAATTTTGCCATATTATATACATAAAAGGGACAAGGCTGGATATAGATAATATAGATAGCCGTTATTGAGTCCTCTACCTTTTTATCAGTTTTGCGTGCTTTCTGTTCTGGTTTTATATTTTTGTTTACTGTTCTAGTTTAATATTTTTGATGTTTACTAATGATTAATAAATAAATATCAAGCTCTCTCTCGCTCTCGCTCTCTTCCTTTCCTTTCCTTTCCTTTCCTTTCCTTTCCTTTCCTTTCCTTTCCTTTCCTTTCAATTGAACAGAATGGTGGCTGTGCTTGCTATGATCCGGTTACAGGAATTGATTGGAAATGTGCTGGATGATAAACTAAACTGGAAAGTAATTTTCCTACAGGAACTGGACTTGCCTTGTTCTTGAATCATAGCATGCCTGAAGAAGAGATAGCCTGCAGGAATGCAGGCAGATGAGCAGTTCAGGTGGACATTGTGAGCTCTCCTCTCAACCTCATCCTGCTAAGTCTCAGAGAAAGAAAAATAATTTAACAGCTGGTTTGCTGCAACCAGGCCAAATCAAATAGGTAATACCCTCAAGTGCTTCAACTACTTATCCATAATTAGTCTATAAGATAGCAATGTGGATAGTTCCACACCACAGTAAGACAGAGGTTTTCACTTGGCTTTCTTAAAAACTCTCTTCACTATCTCTTCCTTCTCTGAGCACTGAGCATATATGCACATGGGTATGTCTATTGATATGTTAACCATTTAAATGCTTTTGCTTTTAGTTGTTAAATGTTTTGAATTTAAGCAGCTGCAATATGTATGTAGTATGCTACTTCTTACATTACTAATTTTTCAAAATGATAAAAATTAGCTGATTGGATAAGTTGTTTATTGGGTAGGTATCTCTCTATGTTCTCCCCCCGCTTTCCCTTCCCCTAAAATGCTGCCATGGCCTGAAACTGCCTGAAATGTTGAGTTTCTTCTGCCATGACCAGGGCCTGAATTCTCAAGAGAGCCTGCACTCTGAGCTGAAACATTAGACACAAAGCTTTTCCTTGAAGTGTGAATTGTCAGACAGATGCTTGTGAACATCTGGCTCCCAAATCAGTCATATCCATTAAAGCCTAAAAACGCTTTGTATAGCATGAATTCTTAGGTGGCATAAACACAAAGCATCTATCCATCTCAAGTTTTGGACATGGGAAAGAGCTAGAGATGACTTCAGCAATAATGCTTTAGTAAAGTATGATGCCAATCAAAATCTAATGTTAGATTACTTTAGATTTTAGAAACTCCCACAACGTATGTCAAAAACTGTGAAACAAGAAATAACAAAACCAGCTAACATGTCTTTGTTTATGCCACATTAATTGTTCACAGTGATTTCCCTGAAACCTCCCACATAACTTAAAAGAAACATTGCTGGCATTGCTTCAATTTTAAACTTTTTTGCAATCAGTTCTAGCAAGGGCAATTCAAATATAATCTCAGCATGTAACAAATATTTGGCATTTACACAGATCCAAAATAGGCTGAACGCTTGGAGGAGAAACAACAAATGCTATATGTTACAATAGACCAGCCTTTCCCAGTCTGATGATTACAAGATGCACTGGGATTGCATCTCCAAAGAGCCTGAGAGAAAATCAATTCATCCCTTCATTTTTGGTTTTTATACCTTGTGTTTCTATTGTCTAGCTGTTAAACTAGAAAGAGATGAACAATATTTCAGCTTGACAGGCTGTTTCTAAGGAGCAATCATAAACCACAGGAGAACATGGTGAAACATATTCAGTTGTGGATTCCTTGGTGCTCTTTGGTTGTTTGCTTGCTTGAGGTATTTCATTATCTGACTAAGTAACATGTTCAGTGTTAGCGGGTGTGAGGTTTGCCCTCTGTTTATATACAGTTTCCCAGTTGAAAGGATGAGTCTTTCCATATGTTATGAGACTAAGGAGTTAGCAATGATGATGTTAACTAATTGGGTAATGAAACATGTGCAAACAAACAATTGCAGTAGAACATTTAAATATATATACCAGTAATGTTTCTTTAACTTTAGAGAGGAGGAGGATTGCACTTTCAGACTTCCAAGACTGATGTTAGCCCTGAGGGATACTATAAAGCTACAATGACAGAGTCTTGCAAGTCTGAAAGTACAATCCTACCCATCTCCTTTACAATCTGAGACACTAGGAAGGGTCTCTTCTAAGCCTCTTGCCCCATCCATTTATGCAGTTGCATGCTATCCGGTCTCTTATCTGACTGTTCTCTTGGCAGCATCTCTTTGCCCAATGTGAAGATCTTTCCCACCTATCATTACACTGTGCACAAAAAACAAATATAATTAAACGCTTATGTACATGCTTTTCATTAACAGCTACTTTGGCTGTAATGGGGCACTTAGCACTTTAATAATAGTAGGGCTGCCAAGACCAGGAAAGTAAAAACCATGTTAGA
>NW_015395115.1:8671-10842 GCF_001527695.2 Protobothrops mucrosquamatus | reverse complement strand
GAGAGAGAGAGAGAGAGAGAGAGAGAGAGAGAGAGAGAGAGAGAGAGAGAGAGAATCTAAAGCCCATTTGGATACATATCAGAAGCCCTTACCTTTCCCAAAGTTTGTTTGAGGATCTTTTGCCCCAAACTCAGTTTTTTTCCAACTTCATGAGGTCAGGAAAAGCATTATCACATCATCTCAGAAGCTATTGAAGTGCATGATACTTTTTTAAGTTATATGAGAGAGGTGAGTAGTCTTAATTCAGATTAAGCAGAAAAGTATACATATAGTACTACTGATGTAATCCAAATTCAAAAAGAGAGTCTAATGTAAATTAACAAAATGTGTGCTCCACTATTTGTTCTTGCTTTTTATTAAATCTTCCTGAATCGTATCCCATCTCTTTTTATCATCATTCTCGTTTCTACTGGTATAGGTTCCCACCAATTGCAAATATAGTGTTTTCTGCCACAGCTCTTAAATTTAATTTCAATTAAAATATTCTAATGTCATCCATATGGTTATTTTCCTTGTATTCAGTAACTTCCTCCTTTGTGACATTATAAATTACAATTCAGTGGCAATTTTCGGGGAGATTCACTGAGCCATGCTCTCAAATTAGGGAAGCTGGATTGTGCTACTTCTTGCTAGGCCAGACTTAAAATCATTGAAATCCATTTGTCTCTTCATCCAATAAGTACAACAGAAGAGTTCTGATGATATCCAAAAAATATGAATCATTATTTCATATCTGCCATCAAGTCTTTTTGACTCCTAGCAACAATACAGACATATTTTCTCCATGAAAGTCTCCCATTCTTAACTAAAATGTCTTCTCCCAAAATACATATTGAAATCATTCTGTTCAGTCCACTTGGCACATTTGGATCCATTCCACTTCTGCCTTTTTCAAATAGCTTTCCAGCATTTGACACCGGGAAATTCCACATAGTATAACCATGGTAGGATGGTATGGTGGTTAAAGTATTGGACTTAAAAATAGAAGAGCCAGCTACAGGTCTGGTAGGGACGTTTGTTGGTAAGCTGAATTTATCCTAAGAAGTTGGTGTTGTGGGGAAAACCCTACATATTCATAATAAATAATAGCTGTTGGACTGATGCTACATGCGGCAATTTCACAAAGGATGTATTTTTCCAGCCTTGCTTGATGAAAGTAAAATACACATCCCAACTTTTATTTATTTTATTGGTGAGCATATGCTCAATAAGTAACAAAAATGAACCCAATGTGATGGCATCTAACTAGCTAGCATAATTAGGCACCAATATAAGAAATGTAGAATTTAAAAACAAAATTAAACAAGATTAAAGGCAATCTATCCTTTTTGGAATGAAAATGCATGATAAAGTATCTCAGGGATCTCTCTCTCTCTCTGTTTTCATAGTGATGCAATGGTAAAATATGGATATTTTAATATTGTCCTATAACCTACCACAGATATTATCACAACAAACACAGTAAAGTTATGTTCTCTTTATCATCCGTAACTCACTTCTTTCATAAATATTTATTTAATTGTGCTTCAGAGAAGTATTCAGGCTTGCTAGTGTAAATTATTCAGACTGACAATAATTGTTTAATTACTTGACTAGCTTACAAAGCAAACTTACCTTTTATAAAAAGATTCACTGCACTTAATTTGCAATATCTTGTTTTGGAGAGATAGTTTAATTTTTTAAAAAGAAAATAGGATCTGAATATGTTCAGTCTGAAATGGTACTCTGTAATTCAAAAGAAAATACTAAACATCCTGAAAGCCACATACACGCACAGAAACATTTACACTTCTCTTTGAATGGTGGGGGGAAAAAGAGCCTGCATTGACATTTAATATTTCTCGAGTAAGGTTATCAGTGTTTGAGCTTCAAATGACCTTTCCTAGCAATGGAATTGATCTTCAGAGAAGCCATTCAAGATTGAAATGGTGATAGCTTGTCTATATAGATCTAAAGAAGAAAATATTAAGCATTTTTTTAGGAATTGAAGTGTAGAGAAGCAAGGTCTATGAAATTGATTTCAACATTATACATAAGGTATAAGATTACGTTATCCAAATAAAAGGGCAAAAGAGAAAAATAACATTTGAAATGTTTATGCATTCCATGCTCGTCCAAAGATACTTTCTTAATCTGGTCCTGGGAAGTAGGCATGCTAGAGAAAAAGTCTA
>NW_015395115.1:4058-7365 GCF_001527695.2 Protobothrops mucrosquamatus | reverse complement strand
TATAATTTTATTTTTATGCATATATAAATAACTCAAGGCAACAAACATACATAATCCTCCTTCTATTTTCCCCAGAACAACAACAACTCTATGAGGTGAGTTGGTCTGAGAGGAAATGACTGGCCAAACTCACAGTCTCCTGGTTTCTAGCTTGGTGTCCTTACCCACTAGACAAAAATGGCAAATTTATTCAAAAAAAGAAGCCTTCGAAGGGGTCTGAGCAAAGAACCTCATTGAAGTTCCTTTGGATCTTCTGAATCTCCTTACTTTTAAAAGCTAAACAGCTCTGTTATTTCACTTGGCCTTTCTCCAGAGGCTCAACAGCATCAATAGTTAAAAAAGGCACAAATCAGGTACAAGAAGTGCCAGGATGTATGTTGAGCATTTGCTCCAGAGAATCTTTTTTGTTGTTAGAACTGCAAAGCTTCAAGGTAATGTAAAACACCTCATTGAGAAGAATCCTGTTGTCTCCTCACCTCAATAATAATAATAATAATAATAATAATAATAATAATAATAATAATAATAATAATAATAATAATAATAATAATAATAATAATAATATCACATTGCTTCACTAAGTCAAAGCCAAGCCATCTTGCACAAACCTTCTGGCAAATGATCAGCCCTTGAGGTAGGCTAGGTCAGGAAATAGAAACTATACAGAGTCCAGAAATGTTACTTTATTGTTGTAAATTATAATAAAAGAATCTTAAAAGCCTGTCTTATATCAAACAAAATTTACCACTTGTCCAGGACTGCATTGCTGTTTCTCTCTTCTTAAAAGTTCATCCATTTCTTAAGCCTGCAGCTTTACACAAATAGATCTATTTAGATAAAGCATATTCATCCTACAAGCAGTGAGTTTACAATGCAAATCCTCTCTACTGAAATAAATTAACACATTTATGCGCATGTTATATATTAACACAATGTATAATCACATTGCCATGACTATGAACTTCTCCATGTATAATTTAGGCAAGTTAGTATTTAACACTAAAATAATTCACTTCTTCAAGACAACTGTGATTGATCTTGGCTTTTAAAGGAAAGGAATAAAATCCTACTACTGTGTTTTCCCCAAAATAAGATCCAACCAGAAAATAAGTCCTAGCATGATTTTTCAGGATGCTCGTAATATAAGGCCCACCTCAAAAATAACCCTCAGTTAAGACAGCCAGACAGATGCATTTAGTACCATATTTCTCTGAAAATAAGTTCTAAATGGAAAATAAGCCCTAATGCATCTTTTCGAGCAAAAATTAATATAAGACCCAGTCTTATTTTTGGAGAAACTTGGTAAAGATTTTAACAAGAAGTTATGCAGAGTTTTGAAGTGATTTGAGGAAATTCAACTAAATACTCTCAAATCAAATGTTTGGTATGCGTTGAGGAGTTAAATCAAGATGGATGTATTTGAAATACTTCAGCAAAGATTTGATGGACTTTATCTCTTTGCAGATTCTTTGACACAGTAGTAATACTTCCTCATATTCATTCATATATGAATTAAACAGTGTAATGCATCCTTCCAATGAGTTTAATTACTTCTGCAGTCTTGCCCATCAGAACATTACATTTTCACTATAATTTATTTAGGCAGGTTCACTCAGATATACTCCCCTACTTTTTTTAATCTGGTTTGTTATTTTTATGTGATTTTTTTTTTGTTTTCTCCAAATCTACAGCTTTCACTTTTTCTGACCTGTAATTCCAGTAAATCCAGTCTGCTTGTGACTGCTTTAGCTGTTTCAGACCTCCTTTACATTCTATTTCTTCCTCTTCAACCATTTTTTAAAGAATAAAAGTATTTACTGTTTTTGCCTTGTTGTTTATCTGTTACTGTTGTGTCTTGTACTGAATCAGTGAACTTTCTTCATTAAATGAGTAGAATTTAGTATTTCTACTTGTATTAAGCTATTTGCTCAGGCTTAAATACTGCTTCATGTGCAACCAAATCTAAGAAGAGTACACACCAATTCAATTAATACAGCAGGTTAAAAATATAGTAAAGAAATAGTCATCACATAATTTTATTTGTACTATATCAGGAATTAACATAACCCCCAAATAGATAGAATATCAGTTACTGCAATAAGGAATCTCATCTCATTTCATGTCTCATATCTCAAATTACTCCACAAAGTTTTCTGGAAAAGCAAGTCTCAGGGGCTTTCCTAAATCTTAATTGTCTGGTGCTGATTTAATCCTGGAAAATGAAACAATGGAAAAGCTTATCTTCTAGTCCCTGATGGTTAGAGTAGGGCAATTTTACTTTCTATATCTTATGGCATCGGCAGATGCCACTAGGAGTAGGTGGTCCTAAAAATATAATGTACTATAAATACAATTCTATGATATTAAATAGTTTACATAGAGCTGTGATAAATCACTTACGTCTGAAACAGGTAGGTAAGTAAAAAGAGGGGGGCAAAGGTGGTGGTGGGGAGATTGTTGCACAAAATAGGTTATTTCCAGAGGCAGCTCATCTTGTCTGTTTGCATATACACAAGCTTATCAGACAAGGAAAAAAATGTGTATTAAGTGAGACACCATTGTCTTTAGTAGGAATTAAAACCAACAAGGCAAGGGCAGCTTCTTAATAGAATTTTTGCTGGACATTTTAGAAGCTTTTGTGTTGTTGTGTTATTACTTTTATATGCTAGTTTCTGCATAACACAGATCTCTCACCACCTAGGGTAGTTTATCGCTACCTTATTCCCATGCCTCTCTAATGGTTCTGCTAACTGCTATAGAGAGGTCAACATGCATTCAAATTAGCTAAAAACCCCACTTTTATATCAGTGTCCATTACAAAAATCCAAAGCTTTCTTCCATTTTCTCCCACAGTGGTTAAGGCACCAAGCTAGGAAGCCAGAGTCTGTGAGTTCTAGTTCCACTTTAGGTGTGAAAGCCAGCTGGATGACTTTGGGCCAGTCACTCTGTCTCAGCCCAACTCACCTCACAAGGTTGCTGTTGTCTGGGGAAAATAGGAGGAGGAAGGCATGTTACATATCTTCACCATCTTGAGTTATTTGTGGGAATAATAAAGATACAAATAAATAGGAGTAACTATGATTTTATTTTCAGTAAATAATATATGCAGCTCCAACTGGTCCAGAATGCGGCCGCGCGGGCGGTGTTGGGAGGGACTCGTCGCTCCCATGTAACACCGCTGCTGCGCGAGCTGCACTGGTTGCCGGTAGCCTTCCGGGTGCGCTTCAAGGTGTTGGTCATCATCTTCAAAGCGCTCCATGGCATCGGACCTGGATATCTCCGAGACCGCCTTCTGCCGCAGATTACC
>NW_015395115.1:0-3482 GCF_001527695.2 Protobothrops mucrosquamatus | reverse complement strand
TCCTTCCGCCGCGCCCTGAAGACATGGCTCTTCCAACAAGCGGGATTGGCCTAGGGGAATTTTTAGTGGGGTTTTAAGAGAAATTTTAATTATATAGGCCATAGTAAATATTTCTTTTTAATTAGGTTTTAAATTGGGTATTTATTGTTGTATCTGTTTTATAAGGCTGTCAGCCGCCCTGAGTCCGTAAGGAGAAGGGGGGGATAAAAATTGAATAAATAAATAAAATAAATAAATAAATATAATAAATAAGTAGGTAATAATTTTGAGACTAGTGCAATAATCATAACGATTAAAGAACATTTATAATGTCCACCTGTTATATTAGAAAAAACAGCTCAGTAGATCTTGTTCAAAAGATATTAATATTACTTTAACAGATTATTCTTTTAACCCTTCCATATTTTAGTTTTTCAAAATGTAAAAAAGTAGAATGTATCAAAGAATATACAAATGTAGATCCTGCATCTCCTATATGCTCACAGTTCTCTCATGTACCCAATTGAGGTTAATGAAGTCTTGTAATAGGTCAAAATTGGATGTTGTCGTGGAAGTAAAAGCCTTGTACATTATCTTATAATCTTATTCAAAATATTGACTCAGGGTCCATTATTATTCATCACTGGTAAGGGATAAACCAGCAAGGCGACCTTAATGGAGTATGATCAGAGAATACTGATGGATGTCTCTAGAGAGATTTTGAATACCAAATATCAATATCTTTGGACATGCAACTGGATATTCTCATTAGACAAGAACCCTCCAAAGTCTTTCTACCGATGCTTAATAGCTCATGGTAATTTGCATTTTGCCAGCTAACTAACACCCAAATGAACAGTTAAACTTTCAAAATGTTATTTCCAGTTCTTGGCATTTCAAATAAGCATCTCTATTTGTTTGTTTTACTAAATGTTTTATTGAAAATGTGAAGTTTTTCAATTTCAAAATCAAAACATAAATTTACATACATTTTTGTTATGTTGGCCAGTGCATGGATAAACTTCTAGGGACCTGAAATTTGATATGCAGGCAAAAATATAGCCGTCCTAATTAATATTGAAATCCATTAAGCATTGTCAAAGTAATCTTATCCAGATGTTACATTGGTAGAGAAGTCCTGG
This sequence comes from Protobothrops mucrosquamatus, assembly GCF_001527695.2. Taxonomy (NCBI): domain Eukaryota; kingdom Metazoa; phylum Chordata; class Lepidosauria; order Squamata; family Viperidae; genus Protobothrops; species Protobothrops mucrosquamatus. Next base: position 2,361 of record NW_015395115.1, on the reverse strand, counting down.
TCATTTTACCAATATTGGATAACAGAATCGCCAACAGAATTAGCTAACTGAAGCTAATGCTGATATTGTTAGCAGGCCTGTAAGGCATCTCAATATTTTACATGACATTTTGTATATCATATTTGTGATATCTTTTGGTATTTGATTACCTCGTGGGTTCATTTTCTAATATAGTTTATGTCATTTTGACTCTTGAGTAGGCAAAATGGATAAAAGTTCTTTGTGAAAAAGTGCTGTTGTGTAGAAGCAGCAGGAAATCAATTTTCAACCCCAGCAGTTCTTAAAGTGGATTAAAATTATTCCAAATATATTCTTACCATCCCTATAAAACATGTTTTACAGGCAGATACTTTTTTTTGTAATACAGTCAATAACCTTATTTCTAAAATCTTACATGAATTGCACATTTTGAACTAATAAAGGAGAATATTTGTAACTCAGGATTGAAATGAGGGGTCATTACTGCTCTCTGAGCTGGGCTGTTTTCTTGCAGACATTTCATTACTCAAACTAGGTAACACCATCAGTGCTAGTAGGAGTGGGGTTTGCTCTCAGTTTTGCCCTGGGGTGGTCTTAGAGGTTATTTGGTTGGTCTGTTTACTGTTTGGCATGTTTGGCAGTTTCTGGGTGCTGATTGCTGGTGGGGAGGTGTTTTGATCTTTTTGTTCACTTCTTGGCTTGTTGATTGTCTCTTTTGCATAGCATACAGATATTGTTTATGTCTATGTGATATAGAACAGAACAGAACAGAACAGAATAGAATAGAATAGAATAGAATAGAATAGAATAGAATAGAATAGAATAGAATAGAATAGAATAGAATAGAGCTGGAAGGGACCTTGGAGGTCTTCTAGTCCAGCCCCCTGCTTGAGCAGGAGAACCTATACCACTTCAGACAAGTGACTGTCTAGTCTCTTCTTAAAAATCTCCAGTGATGGAACGCTCACGATTTCTGAAGGCAAGCTGTTCCACTGGTTAATTGTCCTCACTGTTAGGAGGTTTCTCCTGAATTCCAGGTTGCTTCTCTCTTTGGTCAGTTTCCAACCATTGTTTCTTGTCTTGCCCTCTGCTGCTTTGGAGAATAGTTTGACACCCTCTTCTTTGTGACAGCTCCTCAAATACTGGAATACTGCTATCATGTCACCCCTGTTTCTTATTTTCTTGTTTCTATCCCTTTGTTAATGCAGCCTAGTGTTGGCTTTTTTTGGCAGCTACAGCACACTTTTGGTTATTTAAGTGATTGTCCACTAGGACTAAACAAATTTAGTAACTAAGAAAAATAGCTGTGTGGCTTTCTTTCGAGACTTCTCTTAATATGCACAAAAACTCCTCTGCAGTTAGAAGAAGATGCAAGATCTAACTTTGCTGTTGAAATGACTAAAGCACCATTGCATCATCAAAAAGCTCTGTCCTTTTCATAGGCATTTATGATGTCACAATCCAGGAGCAAAACAGAGGAGGTTGGGCTGCAATGGTGAAATACTGCTTTGATCAATTGATCTATTTTGTTACTTTCTCCTCCTCCAGACATGAAACACTTCAATGAAGCAGACAAGTCATGCCTATCAGCTGGTGTATATATTCACACATTGTGCAGACAAATGTAAAGCAAAATCCAAAATATCTTCGTAGTGAGTAGCTCCCAGAGCTTTGACCAAATTCGTCCATTCTGATATTTCTAAAGAATTTGTGACAACTAAGTCTCTTTATATAGGTTAAGATGCTTGAATACTCAACAACAAAAATGAAATCTCAGAACTACCTGTAAAGTTTTCATTGAGTTGGTCAGCAATGAATGAAATCTTCTGCATTTGTGTCATGTATGATCATAATTACAAATCAATGATTAGTGACAAAGATAATCTCTTCTCGGTTGTAAAATGTGAAAATTACACTAAGAAGACCATTCTGTCATTTCTCTCAAATAAGAAACAGATTTTGTGTTTAATCAACTAGTTTAAATGGAATATTGATTGATTCCTTCCATGGATCGGAAGACATTATTACATGCTTTATTCAACATAAGCTGTGTCTTTTTCAGAAAAAAAAAACTTGATTCAGGCTTCCCTGGAATTTATTACAATAGCTAGATGTCAAGTTGTTGCAGCTGAATTCCTGGGTTTTCGCCCTGAGGGAATAATCATGTGAGTCTTGGCCCACTGCAATGGATCATGCCATAAATTTTGTGTGACAATAAATGAGAAGTGCCTAACTATGGGAATCTTTCTGCTCTAAGTGAGGAGGCTTTAATGGCCCTACAATTGATTTCAAGATTATTAGGCAGCTGAGTATCTCAGGGAAATTGATAAAAAAGTCTAATTTCCCTAAAATTCAGTTATCTCAGTTAACTGAATTTCAGTT
>NW_015395114.1:0-10846 GCF_001527695.2 Protobothrops mucrosquamatus | reverse complement strand
TTCTCCCTTCCTCTTTGAGGCTTTTTAATTCCCCATCTCTTTCTACTTCAAGAGTTGATATAATGGCTTTTTCTTGCCATGACACTGATTGGTTAGAGGGGGGAAATGGGGTTTGAAGTGATTTATGCACTCACACATTTTATTAGTCAGATTACAAATAGAATTAGGTTATCAAAAGAGGTTTCTAAAATACTGAACGCGTACAATTTTATTGAGTTAGTGAATGTGCCTTTACATATTGTTATGTCGATAGAATTACTAGCTTCTAATATTTGTGTTCTCCAGCTATAAAAAAGCCATTTACTTGAAGGTGTGATGGATCCTGTGCGGGCTCAGCAGCTGGCAGCTGAGCTGGAAGTGGAGATGATGGCTGACATGTACAACAGGTATTAACATTTATAAGTACAAGATTTTTAAAAGCTACTTTAACTTTTTAATTCCATGAAAAACCTAACAGAGTTATTATCCAAGTTGATGCCAAAATATCAAACATTATTTAGGTCCTTATAAGGAAACTCCAAGTGTTTTTGAACTTTGATGATGGAAGCTGTTTTCTGCTAGGCAATGGCCAGTGCATGAAATGCTGGGACTCAGTGAGACCTCCATGCTTGTCACTCAGGTGAGTTGACAGACTTAGGAGCTTTTAGTTGTGGAGATGCTGGTGACTGAGAAGGTGTGGGCTCTTCTACCTCTGCAGCCCTGGCATAAGTCAAATGACAAAGTATAGCATAGTACCAGAGAGTTTATGAGAGAAGGAAAAATATAATATGGAACTTTTTGATCTTTTGATTTTTAATAGTCATTATTCTATAATTTTATCATTTTTAACCATAATTTAAATTTTTAGTTTTAATATTTTCTGTTTTATTTATCAGTTGTATTATAGTCTACACTGCCCTGAGAGAGGTGGGCGGTTTAGAAATATGAAGTGTAAATAAATAAATTGGAGCGGATGAAATACCTAAGAAGCCTGGTGAGATAACTGAATAGCTCTGGGAGGCAAACAAAGCAGAGGGGAAGTCTAGGTACAGTAATACTGCTAGTATGAGGCAAGAGCATTTATGGGCAGTTTCCAGCCACAATGCCTTGAGTGTGGCAATAGCAGGAAGACTTGCATGCTGGAAGAAAGAGAAATATTAACATTGCCAAGGAAAAAAGAAGAGATCAGACAAACCAGCAGCTGTTATTTCTTTTAGTCTCCTCCTAGACCAGCCTAGTGTTTTACTCCGTTCCACTTCAGTCCAGGCAGATTTCCTTTTTTGTCAGTACCTCTCCCAACAAAAAAACTGTATAAGTGGGGTTTTTATGTTTCATGTATATTGTAGGCCCCTTGCAATGACTCTGCAGTTTTCCAGGAATCTATGGTCCGCTATTTGGGAACTATTGATTAGATACTACTTATAATAAAGAGTGTGGTTGAGGCCTTTAAACTATGGTGCTGGAGAAGACTCCTGCGAGTCCCCTGGACTGCAAGGCGTTCAAACCGGTCAGTACTAGAGGAGATCAACCCTGACTGCTCTTTAGAAGGCCAGATCCTGAAGTTGAAACTCAAATACTTTGGCCACCTAATGAGAAGGAAGGACTCACTGGAGAAGGGCCTAATGCTGGGAAAGATTGAGGGCAATAGAAGAAGGGGACGACAGAGAATGAGGTGGCTGGATGGAGTCACTGAAGCAGTAGGCGTGAGCTTAAATGGACTCCAGAAGATGGTAGAGGACAGGAAGGCCTGGAGGAACATTGTCCATGGGGTCGCGATGGGTCGGACACGACTTCACAACTAACAATTAATGCTCAAATGGTTGTTAGAGGTAAAATTATAGAAAGAACTTAAAATTGAACCTGTAATTAGTGAAGATAGTTGAGTAATGAATGGATCAGTTGTAAAGGGTTATTGAATTTAGGATACATGGTAACTAAAATATTTTTTGTATTAATATAGCTGTGTATTTATTATCACTGTTTTATTTCATATTAGTATCTATTAACTTCCTGGAGTCCATAAAGGGTTTAGGTAGGGATAAATATCATAGATATGCCAAAATGGCACCTGCCTAAAAAGATGGTCTGGTCTGTTTTAATCCAAAATGATTTTCTGGACAGATTAACAGATCAGTTTAGTAGTAATACTACTACTAAAGAAAATATTACTAAACAATATTTTCATTAAATGTTAAACAATGTGCTTAGCAATAATATGGATAAGAGAATTATACACAACACATAAATGTTTGTTGGGAACGGTTTTGAGTCCCTAACCGTTGCATGTGTTTTATGATGAAAAGCAAAAAGAATAAGTACAATGGTCCTTTCTACGGTCATAGCCAACATGCAGGGGTTAGTGCAGGGGTAGGCAACCTTGGCTTTTTTATGACTCGTGGACTTCAACTCCCAGAATTCCTGAGCCAGCATGGCTCAGCTTGGAAACCTCTCCCTTTCCCCTCAGCATGGCTGGCTCAGGAATTCTGGGAGTTGAAGTCCACGAGTCATAAAAGAGCCAAGGTTGCCTACCCTGGGTTAGTGAAAGACCTAGCTGCACTGTAGTTTCATTTGTACCCATTGGAGATGCAAAACTAAACAAACTAATGGATAAGCTAGTGTAGGAGTGGCTTCATTTTACAGCTGGAATCTAAAAAGGAGAGTTGACTATTGGTTAACTCCACCTCCTCTAAACTGGGTGAATTTACATACTTGATTATACATACATAGAATTGCAGCTTTTTAAAAGTATGTTTATGCTGGATATTTTGTATTTTTACTTGTTCTTTTTCCTGAGAAAAACTTAGGCTGTTTTTAAAACCATGTATTCAAAGCAAAATTTTTAACATTTTGCATTAAAATAATCTACATAAGAAGTGATGGGAAGTTTAGGGCTATCAACCTTGGATGAGAGATAAAGACATGATGAATTTGAAATAATGTACTAAAACGGCACCGTAAGTTTGATTCCTAGTGAATGAATGAGCAAAGTCTCATCATCGCAACCTGTCTCTTAATAGTGACTTATAGATTTCAAAGTTTTAAAAAGAAGATAAAAACTAATATATCAAGTAAGACAGAAAATGAAAAATCAAAAAAGAAAGCTAGAAATGCAAGAAAGGAAAAAGTTTTTAAAAAGAGAAAGTAAAGAAAAAGATACAAAGAAGTGGCTTCCAAACTTCTTTACGCCAGTTATAAGTACAATTATAAATGTCCTTATTTCTTTAAAATCACAACATGTCTGCCTTCTTTCTATCGTCTATCCTGTCTAATCATCAAAACCATAAATCGTAAGTTCATTTTTTTCTGTTTTTTGCAATATGTCTATAAGCTAGAAATTAATATGGATAGTGGCTTTTCTCTAATCAAAGACGACAATTTGGCCATCTCAGCAAGTTCCAATCATCTTCACCAACCGTTTTTCCCTCTTAGATTTTGCTAAATCTTTTCATCTTTGGGCATGCATGTCCAGTTGTGAAACTGTCCAAATGTGATTTCCCTAAGACCAGCTTGGACTACCTAGGCTACCGAATCTCGAAGAATGGCATAGAAATGGATCCTGGGAAGGTCTGAGCGATCCTAGAGTGGGAGTGTCCACAAACGAGATGACAAACTTTCCTCGGCTTTGCTAACTTATATTGTCAGTTCATCCCCACATTTGCTCAGATAGCCCTACCGATCATGAACTTACTGAAAATGAAAGGGGAAGCTAAACCCAGGCCCAGCCAATCCCTAAATTGGTCACTGGAATGCCAAGCTGCATTCAAGAAGCTCAAATGTCTTTTCACTGCCGAACCAGTCCTAAAACACCCTGACGCAGATGAGTCCTTTGTAATACAAGCGGACGCCAGTGATATGGCCATGGGAGGGGTGCTGCTTCAGAAGAACGCAAAGGGAGAATTACAGACATGTGCTTACACCTCCCGCAAGCTCTCCGAGACTGAGTGATGATGGGCTATCTGGGAGAAGGAAGCCTATGTGGTTCGTTGGGGCCTCCTTACTTGGAGGCAATTCCTGGAGGGCAGTAAAATCCTCTTCGAGGTTTGGATAGACCACAAAAACCTATAAGCATTGAAAGCTCCCTGTTGGGGAATCGAACCCTGGTCTCCTGCATGACAGGCAGGGATACTTACCACTATACTAATGAGGAGTTATCTGCTGCGGTTATCATATGCAAGAACAAAGTTCTATGACTTTTTTTTTTCCAACTCTCTGTCCATCAGTCCCACCTCTGTCTCCAATTTATTCAAAGGTACTTTCACACACACACACAAAAATCTTTCAAAATTGGCTACATCCAAAATCTTTTAAGAAAGTAAGCTTGTGTAGTCTTGTATTACGGCTGTGAGCCACTCAATTCAACTGCAAAAACCTCAGTTCTTGCAGTCTATTCTCAAGAAGCACCTGCCCCAACTGCAGAGGGCAATCTGACAATTTCTCCTTATATCCGAAAAGAGAACACTGGCCGAAATTCGGGGAATAGCCACCAATCTTTGCCAATTTTGGTTCAAGCAGTTAAAAGTGGGGGCAGGAATTTTGTACAGTACTTTCAGTCTTGCAAGTTTGATGTCAGTCTTCCCAGGTTAATCAGATAGGAAACAGGACTAGATGAATGAATGAACAATCTTGCAAGTCTAACAGTACAAACTTCCCACCATCGCTTTTAATTGCTTGATGTTTTAGGGCAGGTCTTTTCTAAGTTTCTTTCTCTGACTTTAAGCCGCATAGGGCTCCTGCCTCTCTTCTCTTATTGTTTCCTAGGTAGCATCTTTTCTCCTCATTCCCCCACAGTCATCCACCTATTCCATTACAACGTATCTCTAGTTACTGTTATTGGTTAATAAATATAAAAATGCAAGATACCTGAGATTTTCCTCTTTTGCTTGTCTTTGCATATTCCTTAATTTCCTGGTTTCCATTGACCTTTCATAGGAATAGGCTTTTTATATGCTGACACAGGCTTCCTGTTTCCTGAGAAATGTATAAACATATGTATATGTTTATATCTGCAAACTAAACAGACGTTCATGAATCTGTGGAAACATAAAAAACAAAAAAACATAAAAAAACTTGAAAAACAAACATACAAATAAAAGGAACTGGCACTGGCACACACTAGTAGTAACAGTTATATGGTAAAGGAATGTCTGGGAAGTCTAAATCTGGTGGTAACACTGAAAACTATATTGGCTCCCCTCAGCCAAAGTATGTAAGTATCTGCTTATTCAATTCTTTATTTTTATTTACAGGGAGTCCTCAACTTACAACAGTTAATTTAGTGGCCATTCAAAGTTACAATGGCACTGAAAAAAATGACTTATGACCATTTTGGTGGCAGAGTTGTTAGAATGCAGTACTGCAGGCTACTTACTTCTGCTGACTGCCGGCTGTCAGCAGTTTGGCAATTCGATTCTAACCGGCTCAAGGTTGACTCAGCCTTCCATCCTTCCGAGGTCGGTAAAATGAGGATCCATATTGTTGGGGAAAACATGCCGACTCTGTAAACCGCTTAGAGAAGTCTAAGTGCTATTGCTATGGCTGTTTTTCACACTTGCCACCACTGCAGCATCCCCGTGGTCACATGATCAAAATTGAGATGCTTGGCAACTGACTCATATTTATGACGGTTGCAGTGTCCAGGGGTCATGTGATGATCCTTTGTGACTTTCTGAAAGTCAGTGGAGAATCCGGATTTACTTAACCGTGTTACTAACTTAACAACTGCAGTGGTTCACTTAACAACTGTGGCAAGAAAGATCGTAAAATGAGACAAAACTCAATTAACAATTGTCTCGCTTAGCAACAGAAATTCGGGGCTCAATTGTAGTCGTAAGCGGAGGACTGCTATATTAACTTTATAAGGTTGCCTATCTATGCATTGATACTCTGGGCAACAAGAAATAAAAAATATCAACAGTCATATGAAAACCCAAGTCAGGGACCCCCATTAAAAATCTCAGAAGATACCAACGCCATAAATGCAGACTAGAGCTTCAATAACTACAGTCGGCCAAGCCTCTGAGCGAAGAGGCCATTCCTCACAGCCTTTTGAAAGACTGTTAGGATTGGACCATCTGTATCTTTTGCTGCTTATCATCCAGGGCAAGTGCCAATCATTATTTGGTCCAGGACTAATGGTGTTTTTAGTAATCATTTCAAAGCCATAATCTGAAGGTATCTATCTACTTTCTCTTGATGTGGTTTTTTTTTTTATTGTACCCTATCACTGGAAATATTGCTTTAACTATGCTGACATTTCTTATTGAAATCCTCCATAATGGTTTCTAAGTTTGCCATTTCTTTCTACGAATAGTCTTAGGTTTTGTTTCGTGAGTGCAGTATCCCTCCATATGTGTTCTGAAGCCCCACAAAATGAAATTGACAATTGCATTATTTTTTTTTTTAAGCAAGCTGTATGTTCACTAAATATAAGTTAATGTTACATTTTTTAAAAAAAAATCTATAATTTGTTTTATTGCATTATTAACTGGTACATTGTATTAGTTGAGTACAGGTAGCCTTTGACTTACAACCATTCATTTAGTGACCGTTCAAAGTTACAATGGCACTGAAAAAATAACTTGATGACCATTTTTCACACTTATGACCATTGCAGCATCCACAGGGTCACGATCAAAATTTGAGCGCTTGGCAGCTGGTATGTATTTATGATGCAGCAAGATACCTCAAACTATATGATAAAGGCTTCTACCTGAAACTTACCGTGTTTCCCTGAAAATAAGCCCTACTTAAGACCCCCCACCCATTCCATTGCATCTGGTTGCACGAGGTGGGGTGAGGCCTCTGACGGCCAAACGGAGGCCAGGGGGCGCCCTGCGTGTCAATCCAGAGTTTGTTTCTCGGCTGCAGAATGGAGGCCGGGGGCGACGCATATGAGGCAGGTGTCGGGGTGTGGGAGGCCTGGTTGCGATGGTCCTAAGGCAGGGGTAGGCAACCTTGGCTCTTTTATGACTCATGGACTTCAACTCCCAGAATTCCTGAGCCAGCCAGTGTTGAACCAACAATCAAGAAATAATGCCGCAATCAAGGAACTACCAACAAGCTAATGGTAAACAGTAGCCTAATCAAGGAGCCACCAACTCCCACTAACACTGGCAGGGCAAGCCATTAGTGCAGGGGTAGGCAACCTTGGCTCTTTTATGATTTGTGGACTTCAACTCCCAGAATTCCTGAGCCAGGCTGGCTCAGGAATTCTGGGAGTTGAAGTCCACGAGTCATAAAAGAGCCAAGGTTGCCTACCCCTGTCCTAAGGTAAGTGGGTAAGACACCCCCCCCCAAAAAGAAAATAAGACCTGGTGCTTCTTGGAGGCAAAAAATAGTATATAAGACTGGGTCTTATTTTCAGGGACACACTGTAGTATAGTGCTTAATACAATGGACTCCATTGTATTGTTAGGTATTTATTATTGTTTGTATGTATTAAAGAAAAAAGAAAAAAATAGCAGGGAAAAGGAAAAGGAAAAAGGCTATTTGGTTTCTAATTTCCCCTTTTTGTGCCTTTGCCATTTTGTGATGTTGATAAGTAAGCCCCCTTAATATTCATCCAGAGTTTTTGTTTTATGTTTTTCAACTATCTAAGTTTTACTTACTTGCAGCTAATAAATTGATATGGCTGCACGTTAGGGCTGTTCATTATTTTGGATCTGGAAGCAAAAAAATGCTTTTCCTTGGGACCTCATTTAAGGAATTAAAGTTTTTTAATGTATTTGTTTTAGAATCCAAAGTAATGCACAGCTTGACCACACATTCAAATTGTTGCTGTTTAGTCACAGTTTTAATTTCAACTGTTAATTGTTTCAGTTCTGCTTTTATATGACATATTTGCTGAACAAGGTAAACAAATATGAGGACAATACGCTTCCTTGTCTCATTTCTATTTTAAACATTCTTATAATAGCTTCTCATTCGTTGTAAAGATTACTAACTGATTAATCGTATTCTGATTCATTAATATGAATCATTAATACATTCCATGTTCTGACATATTCCTCTTGTATTCTCATACTGTCTCCATTATTTTTCTTAACACTAGCTACCTGTATCTCTTTGTAGGCATTTGCAAAATACTTCATTTTGATTTTTTTCATTCTTAAAACTTCACAATACTCCCTGTCTTGAGCATAATGGATTCCCTGAAGCATTTGGGAAAATATTTTCAATCCAAAACAGTAATTTTGCCCTTGAAGCAGGACATTTCATGAAATTTCATGTTTGAAACACTTAAAAATGAAAAGTTTTGCACATCTCTATTTTTTAAAAAGCATCCTTTTTTATTTGGCATTTGTCTTTCCATGTACAGATAAACCTCAACTTACAGCCATTCATTTAATGACTTTTGGAAGTTATAACAGCACCGAAAAAAGTGACTTATAGCTGTTTTTCACACTTACAACTGTTGCGGCATCGCCATGGTCATGTAATGAAAATTTGGTTGCTTGGCAACTGGCATGTATTTATGACAGTTGCAGTGTCCTGGGGTCATGTGATCACCTTTTGTGACCCCTCCCCCACAAGCAAAGTCAATGGGGAAGCCAGATTCACTTAACAAGTATGTTATTAACTCAACATGTGCAGTGATTCACTTAACAATTATGACAAGAAAGGTGGTAAAATGGGGCAAAACTCATTTAACAACTGTCTTGCTTAGCAATGGAAATTTGGGGGCTCAATTGTGGTCTTAAAGCGAGGATTACCTATATGGCCGTTTTTTGTAAGAAGTTAAGTAAATATTTATTAGCTTGTGGGAATTTGGTAATTTCTGCATACTTTTACATGTCCCTGTTTTTAGCACTGTATAGGTAGATACACTTTGTTTGCAACTGCCTAAGCCTCATGCAGAGATGTTAGCATTAACTACCTCTTTTCCTGCAGCTTTAAAGGATTCAGTGGGCATTTCATCTGCATTTGATGTATTCCTGTTTGAAGCTGTTCTAGCGGGTCACGTTCTTGTTGAGCTAGTTCCTAAATATATTCTCTCTCCCTTCAAATGTCTTTGTCAATTTACAATCTCTTTTGTAAACGATCCCAGTGTAGTCTTTTCATCTTCCTTGAATCTCATTTTCCCATTCGGATATTTTCTATAAGTTTTGTTGAATATTTTACCCTAGCTGAAAAATTTCCCTTGATTTCTGATTTTTTTTTTCTGGCTGCTTTTCTATTTCTTGATACTCTCCTGTATTCACAATCTTAACTTTTTATGCCTTCTTTGATATTGAATGTTTGTGTCCAGTCATCATACATCCTTATTTCCTTTCCTTGATCTTTCCTCAGCTATCATGACATCTTGTTCTGAAAGACACTTGAATCTTTTCCTTGGTGAAATTTGGGGGGTGGGTGGGGTCGGTTTGCTTATTTGTTTTTTCTTTGGTTTCCATAGATTTAGTTTTGCATAATTTAAGTATACTAAAACTGTACCGTGCACTGACCTTGTGTTTTAACTATATAGCCCAGTCTAGATCATATTTTGCCGATATACATTTTTTCTTTGGTTTTCTAAGTTTAACCCATTTGAATAGCAGTAATTCATGGTCTGTTTTACAACCTGCAACTGGAAGTGTCTGACTGACTGGGTTGTGAATGGCAGCTAAAAGAAGATGGTAGTGATGGTAGAGAAGCGTTTGAAGAATTATTAGTAAAATAAGAAACCTACCATATTTCAGCTACTGAGGCAAAATATGGATTTCTGAATGAAGTGCTGCTACTCACTCCATCATAGTGTCATCTGGATTAGAATATTAAGATGTGGTAAACTAAGTTACTTAGAGTGCTTTGAGTCTGCAGTGTCCACTTTACAAAATTCAGTAATGAATTGATAGTTTCTGTACAAAAGTATAGTTTAGACCAGTGTTTCTCAACCTTGACAATTTTAAGGCACGTGGACTTCAACTCCCAGAATTCCACAGCAATGCTGGCTGTGGAATTCTGGGAGTTGAAGTCCACATGCCTTAAAATTGTCAAGGTTGAGAAACACTGAGACTATTTGTAGATTAAGAAGGGCTCATTCTGTAATTTTGATCTTAAAGAAACCAAAGTTGCATCAAACATTTTAGATACCTTTAGAGTTGTGGGCATGATGGTCTTTAAATGTTTTATGTTGTCAGAACAAAAGGCAGATGTAGTAGAAGTCTGAAAAAATGACTGTTTCCTCAGGTTCTTTTCTTCTTGCACTATCACAGAATGACCAATGCCTGCCATCGTAAATGTGTTCCTCCTCACTACAAGGAAGCTGAACTGTCGAAAGGGGAATCCGTGTGCCTGGATCGCTGTGTCTCCAAGTATTTGGACATTCATGAGCGCATGGGCAAGAAACTGACAGAACTCTCAATGCAGGATGAAGAACTGATGAAACGGATGCAGCAAGGGACTGGGCCTGCCTGAAGTCCGGCTTCTGATTCTCCAACCTATCTCTACACCTTGTGTCTGGACTGGTGTTAATTCTTGCTTTTGCCAGTAAAACATCCATACTGTGTTTCCTCCACCAGCTGCTAATGGGGGTGAAGCTCTGCCTGCCTTTTTTAGGCCTAATAAATGATTATGCCTTGTGAAGGAAAACAAGCTCATCTCTGGAACCCTTTTGTTAGCTTATCCTTTCTCGTTGAACATTGGAAGCTGATCCTTTATGTTTGCCTAGTAGGCTATTTTAACACATTCTCTCGCTCCACAGACTTTCCCGGCTTGTTTCCATTCCCTTGGTACACTAACAGGAAAAAAAAGAAGCAGTTTATAATTTTTCATACTTCAGTTTTCATTTAGTGAAAACACCGTTCTTTCTTAGGTATGTTCAGTATTTCAAAGTCAAGACTAGGCAGGGTACTTGAGTAGCACCTGCTTTTACTTCCTTAGAGCAGTT
>NW_015395113.1:0-10851 GCF_001527695.2 Protobothrops mucrosquamatus | reverse complement strand
GCGGCAAGCAGGCAGGCAGGCAGCTCCCCGCGCACCACCCTTCAGCCACCGCAGCCAGGCAGCAGGCGCATCTTTCCTCTCCTACCGCCTTAATCACATTGATCCCTCTGCTAACCTTCCCTGCCTGGCGGAGAGCGTCAACCCCCTCGCCAGCCTCCTCCGCCAGTCGCAGCCCTCGCTCCGATCTTCAGGCGGGAGGGGAGAGAGAGGGAGGGAGGGGGAGAGAGGGAGAGAGAAAGACCCAGCCGGCCAGAGCAATTGCTGGAGCTGCACAGACCTCCCCTCCATGCCAACTCATCTCCCCTCCTCGGATAGATTCTGATTTTTAAATATAATGCGTTGACAAGGTGATGACAACTGTGGAAGGCCATCACACATTGCACAGATAAATTTACCAAATTAAGCCACATTTCGTAAACCTAGATCAATATTTTTCTACACTAAAAATAACACTGTTTGCTATTAATGACCGGCTGCAAAGGCTTCGGTCCAATTTTTGATCGTCTTTTCTAGTAATATGCAAGGAAGGTGATTAAAAAGGGACAACACAATACTTTTAGGCCTGTTCATTAGAAAAAATGCCTGCTCTAGTTTTTTTGTATTTCCCCAATGGATTCTACCTGAATGGAATTTTATAAAGGTAAAAAGAATAGAAATACCCACATTTGTGTCCACAATGATACACATATACACACTTACACAGCACCATCCTCTGCCGGTTTTCAAGATGGCTACCATGACAACATCCAGACTGGCCTATTAAAATAAAAACTGAATAGAGGAGGATATTAAAAGCCTCTTTTAAAGGCCTCCAATATAGTTCCCTAAAATATTAAAGAAAAACAGCATGCCTAGGCTTCTGTAGTTCTATCTACATATTGGAATTATTCCGAAAATGGATTCTTACAGCCCATACTTGAAATGTATATTACAATAATGCAAAATTCCAATTCAAACCTTTGGAGCAAATTCTCTGACCTTTATTTCATGTGCAGATCTGTACACTCAAGATGACTGATTATCAAACATTTTTACCTATAATTTTTATATTTAATGAACTTCAATTGACCAGGAAAAAAGTGTGCTATTCTAGTGTGTTAAAACAAGAAGTCTATTAATAACTATAATTAGTTTGCAATATTAGCTTTTTTAACAGAAATCTGTAATTTCAAGTTGAGTCCTAAAGCATGTAGAAAAGTATTCTCTCTGCAATCAAAAACAGCTGTTTTATTGAGATCTAAAATTCTTATTGTAGCTAATGTGATATACAAATTTGAAGAAGGCCCACATTGGCAAGTAAATGCATATAGCAGGCAAAAAACAACCTGAATTTCTAGGTCATTAAAAAAACCCAATAATGAGTAGGCAAAGCTTGAAAAACCAAAAACATTTTCAAATGTTAATATATACATATCACTCTAAAAAATCCCAAAGGTATTATGTTTATATAAATTGCTCTTTAAAAAAACCTCACAGAATAATGCTCATAACCATAATTTTATGTATTGTCCAAAAGATGTGTTTCCTAAAAAATAAGAAAGGCATTTTTTATAGAAAGAAAAGGTATAAGAAAAGATTCCCAACCAGAAGTTTTGCCAAACTTTTAATCTGGCACCTGGACAGAAAAAAATGAGACTACATCATAAAGATTCTAGTTTAAGTAAGTAACCATACTGACTGACTGCCAAAGGGGGGGGGGGAATCATGAGTTTGAAAGGACAAAATAAGTTTTACAAGTGATCAGTTGCATCAAATAAGAAGAAACAATTGATTACAGTGGGACAGAAACATAAAAATAAAAAAAATTAAACAAAATATTCAGCCTATCATGGACTATTATATAATTGAATAATATTTAGTTATTTTTCCTTTGAGTATTGTTCCTTTAGTTATTTTTCCTTTGAGTATTCCTTTGAGTATTGACTTTGGCTTTCCCATTTTTTGGATATTCAACTTTGGCTTTTTGATACTCAACTTTGGTAAGAACAGAATTCTTGAAAATGAACCAGACCTTGAATCAAATGTTCAATGTATATATAATTATATAACAAAACTTGTACATGTCTGAGGAATTATACAGTATTCTATAATACATCCTAGAATAACATGGGTAGATAAGACCAAGTTCTTTAGTGGTAAACACATATTTGTTTGTTTATAACATTTTAAAGCTAATTCATATCAATACATTTTGACTGGTTAATAATAAATACAGCAGACCAATTTTGTACTATTTAGATTACACAAGATCCAACTTAAAAAGATTATTAGAAGTATTAATTCTTTTCCTTTATCTCGGAGTCTCCTTTTTATACATCAAAAAACAGAAAGCCATCNCTTTCTTGTGCTTCCTGTTTTCCCAGGACCGAATAACCATTTCATCTTTCCCATTCCTTCTCAAGGCCAAAACTAAATTCCTCTGCAGAATTCAATATTAAGGCAGCATGAGGACAAAGAAAGAGAGATAAAGATGGCTGGGTGAGGGCAACAAGGCACCAGAGAAAAAGAAAGATGATCAATCTAAAATTTAGAAGGCCATATAAGAGGAGGAGGTGAGACTGAGAGACCTGTAAGGTCATTTCTATGACCTTATATTTCTATGTGGGGAACAGAGAGTTGGAGTGGGAATCCTTACTGAGGAGTAAACTATAAGTTCATAATAGTGGAATGTACAGTGGTATTTATCTCAATCCTGCCTCTCAGTCCAAAGTTATTGCATAAAAATGTATATGTTAAATTTTGAAGCACTGATGGTTTACATGTAACAGATGGACATATTGCTGGTAATCTCACATTTAAATTGATAACAATTTTGTTAAAATGCTTAAAAGTAATGTAAGTGATGCCAACACCATTTGATTTACACCTACTCTTAGACTGTTCTTGTGGAACAAAGCTAAGCTGAATCATCCAGTTTCCTAGGCTGCTATCCAGAACATAGTTTTCTGCATACAAAAGTTGCACTGAATTAATGGAGTCAATGCTTTCAGTTCTGAGGTTGACTGTCTCCTTATTTTCCTTTAAATGGTTTCTTTTAAATGCACATTTAAAATAAGGGGTATAAGAAATGTTCTATGCGCAAACCATTCTGCCTGTAAAACAGCTGATTTGGGGTGGTTCATTTACAAATCAAAGTACTTATGTTTTAAATATTTAGGTGCATCTACAGAACAAAGTGGGGCTATTTTATTGCAGATTTGGAGTAGAGCAGAGTTATTTTGGGTGAGGGAGTGAACAATAGCAGGGGGGGGACCAAGAATGAAGAATAATCTTCACTTGTATGGACATTAGCAATAGGGGAGCTGACGGGAGGCAGAGGGAAGGGAAGGAAGTGGCTGAGAAGATCCAGGTTAGCCAATAGGATATGCCAGTGTTTCTCAACCTTCACCACTTTAAGAAGTCTGGACTTCAACTCCCAGAATTCCCCAACCAGCATGACGTCCAGATCTCTTAAAGTGGTGAAGGTTGAGAAACACTGGCATATGCCATAGTGGAAGGGGGCAACTAACAAAATGGCAGACAAAGGAAGGAAGGGGGAGAACTGAAAAGATTGGGAGGGGCCAGAGATGTATCCAACATTTTCTTTCTTGGCCTGTAAAATCTCTCTTGGATTCTTCTAGATTTTGTTTCAGCCCAAATCCAGAAATGTTTCAGATACTATTCCTTCAATGGCACAAACAATCTAAAACACAACTGCAAGCCTGCCTGTTGGGCATCATGAGGAAGACACTTCAGCCAGTTGATATGTGGTGTCATGAAGGGACAGTTGCTACATGTATTAGTATGCATTTATTTTTTACTACAAGGAAGAGGGAACTGATGTTCAGCTTCATATGGCAAAATACCTTAGCAGGCCAGAAATGCAATGAATTTATCTTGGTTGGGTGCCATTTTTCTAATCTGATTTAGATACAAAATGTTTTGAGCAAGCCCTAATTTTCCTATCTCATCACTTTTACTTTTTTCGGAAAGGTTAATAAAATTTTACTGCATCCCTAGCAAACAGAGTGACTAATAAACAGAGAATGCTAAGTCCCTATTTTGAGTCACTTTTTTGGGTCAGATAAAGTTCAGTTTAATACCAAAAAACTACCATTCATTATAAAAGGAAGGCTACAATTCCATGCATTTTCCTTGATTGCAATCCTATATATACTTATCCTGAAGTAAACTCCAGTACACTTAGTGATTATTCATTAGTAAGCATCTCTCACTACACACTTTTTCAAAATAAATGTGCCAAAACTCTTACTTAGAAAAGCCAGTGAAATGTGTTTAGGGAATTATTTTTTTTAACCGTAGTTTTCTTTATCACTTCTTCCCAATAGTTTGTAATTTAGAAGTGTTCAGATGACTTTTCCAATTATTCAAGGCCAATGTGGGAAAGCATTATCACAGGGCCCGGGTTTTTTTTTTATGTAGAAAGAAATCATACCCTAATCAGGTATGTTAGGAGAGACTCTTTACATATTCATTTGACAGGGAATAAGATCACTGAGTTTGGCAACAAAGCTAGCCATTTATTTAGATTTATATCACTGCCCATTTCAAATACATTTAGAACTGTTACAGGTTTTGGTGCTAAAAATTTCAGTTATGAAGAAATGTATACAGTATAAGTTTCGTAGTGCAAGATCCACCTTTTGTACCTGCATCCCCAGTACATAAGGTTTGTGTCATGTCATCACAATGCACATTTAGTCACTCTCCCCCTCTGCCCACCTACTGACTGCCTAAGCTTGATGGACTGCTGATATGTGCATATTTAAATATTGTAAATATTTTATGCAATATGAAGGAAATTTAAAATTTAAGCAACAGAAACAAGATGTCTCCACTTTTTTTTATCTATGACACAAATATCTGTTTTCTTTTAAATTTTTATTTAAATTTTTATTATTATTCACTATTTGTAAAATGAAGGACATTTTGTTTGTACCTCTGTAACTATATTTGCTATTTTTTCTTTTTGTTTAAAAACTCATATATATGCAAATCCTATGTTATCACATCATTGATAGAGGATTTATCTTGATATCAAATTATAAATACAGGTGGTCCTTTACTTACAATCATTACTGAGCCCAAAACATCTGTTGCTAAGTGAATCAGTTGTTAAGTGAGTTTTGCCCCATATTACGACCTTTCTTGACACCGTTGTTAAGTGAATCACCAAAGTTGTTAGTAACATGGTTATGAATCTGGTTTCCCCACTGAAGGTGCATGCTTTTAGTAATGACTTTGTTTGCCTGTAGGTGTTCGCTGATTCATTGTTTGATTATCTTTTCCAGGATCTTCCCAGGTATTGAGGTCAGGCTGATAGGTCTGTAATTTCCTGGGTCCATTTTTTCCCCTTTTTTGAAGATGGGAACTACATCAGCTCTTTTCCAGTCCTCTGGTAGTTCCCCGGTGCTCCAGGATCTTTGAAAAATATAGTTCAGTGGTTCTGAGATCACATCTGCCAGTTCCTTGAGAACCTTGGGGTGTAATCCATCTGGTCCTGGTGATTTGAACTCGTCTAGGCTGGACAGGTGTTCACTTACCATTTTCTTGACTATCTTAACTTGTATTTCTATTTTGTTTTTTATGGCACTATTTTTGATAGGTTGGTCTGTTTTTTCCCTTTGTGTAAAGACAGATGCAAAAAGCGAGTTAAATAGTTCCGCTTTCTTCCTGTTGCTTGTCACCTTCTTGCCATTTTCACCCACTAATGGACCAATTGTTTCCTTCACTTTTTTCTTGTTTTTTACATGTTGAAAGAAGCTTTTTTTGTTATTTTTGACTTTGATCGCCAGCCTTAGTTCATTTTGAGCCTTAGCTTTCCTCACTTCGTCTTTGCAGGCTCGGGCTATTTGCTGATATTTTGACTTAGTTATGTGTCCCTCTTTCCACTTTCTATACTTGTCCTTTTTATCTTTCAATTGATCAGAGAGTTCTTTATGCAGCCATGCTGGTTTCTTTTGAGAGCTGTTATTTTTCCTCTTTGTTGGTATTGTGCTAGACTGGGCCTTTATTATCTCACTTTTCAAAATTTCCCAAGCCTCTTGAATTGTTTTCCCCTGGAGGATTCTCATCCATGGGATCCTTCCCAAACCCTCTCTAAGTTTACTGAAATTAGCTCTCTTGAAGTCCAAGACTCTAGTTTGACTGTGTTCTATTGTTTGTGCTTCCATAATGTTGAATTCCAATATTGCATGATCACTTCCTCCCAAGGTTCCTATGGCTTCAACACCTTCTATCATTTCATCTCTGTTAGTGAGAATTAGGTCCAAAATGGCTAATCCCCTAGTTCCCTTCTCTACTTTTTGGGAGACAAAGTTGTCTGCTAAGTTTGTCAGGAATCTGTTTGATCTTCCACTTGGTGCAGAGTTTGTCTCCCAGTTGATGTCAGTATAACTATCAGCTTTTTCATTCCCTTTTTTTCTGCACCTGGAGTGGGCAATCATACATCTTACAAAATCTCTTTTTGGATACATATATCTCCTTAGAGTAACCCAAGACTGAGCTACTGATATTTGGCAATTGGATTTTTTAATTTTTTTGTGGGGAAAAAAATTGCAACTTTAATAAGGCTCTCGTGTATTTGGTGTGCTTAGCACAATTTTAATTTAATTACCGCCAACACTGTCTTCTTCAGTATATCACTGCTTCATGATCATGTTCCCATCCACCCCCAGAGACTGCAAAATACAGTACCTAGCCACAAAAAGAATGCCCATTTCTGCTGCATGATGAACATAAGGACTGTTGCCAAACTATTAAATAAATATTTGAGCAAGTGTTTTTTAAAATTTTATTATCGAGAGCCATATGAATTTACAGACTTTTTTTTTCACTAGCAAAAGTAAATATTTTCAATCAACAGGTAGAATGATAACCAGTTCCCCTCCCCCCAACAGTAACTGAGCATAGTGCAATAGTTACGGATAAGACCAGGAAGACATTTATTTATTTATTTATTTATTTATTTATTTATTTATTTATTTATTTATTTATTTATTTATTTGTCTATTTATTTATTTATTTATTTTCTTACTTACCTATTCTGTCTGTGTGTCTGTCTGTCTGTCTGTGTGTCTGTCTATCTATCTATCTATCTATCTATCTATCTATCTATCTATCTATCTATCTATCTATCTATCTATGTATCTATCAAAATTATTGGCCGTCTATCTTACTACAAGGTAACTCTGGGCCACTTACAATATTAAAAATAAAACTATATAAATAGAATGCTATAAAAATACAAAATATATTGGTTCAGGTATATTTGCCATGGGTCTTTCTGGGTTCACAAGGATTTGATAGAGTACATAGTACATCAGATGGTACTTGTGATTTTTTTTTTATTTATTGGCATGGCAAATAGTATAAAATAAAATAGCCTCTATTTTCACTAGCTAGCACTCCTTTCCAAGATACTTACTACTAGATAAACCAAAAGTGTCTTTCTACTTATCTGATACCACAGAAAAAGACAGGAGTAAAGAATCAGAGGCTTGAGTTGTTTTCAACAGATAAATCATTTTAAAAATAATACACGAAGATTCTAGTTTCTAGCCAAGTTTACCTAGTTATGTCTATAGTCTAATGTGTTAGCTAAATCTAAACAATACTATTTCTATGCTCTATTCCTATTTTCTGCTTAAAAATAAGGAAGGAGCTAATTATATTGCCATTCTCTCTCTTCTTAATTGGCATTGCCTCAATCTCTGAGTGGCCAAATTTGGTTTCTTCAGTCTCTTCCACAGAGGCCATCTGCACTTGGTACATTTGTCCCCGTCACCAGGTCCTCCTCTGTTTCAGTGGTCTTCTTGACCCAGACCTCCCAAGAAAATGATCAGACCTTCAGCAAGTCCATCTCAGGGGCTCCAGCCATCAACTTTTCTCTAAAACCAACAAGCTTCAGTAGCCAAACTGATTAAAATCCACCATAGTTTTGCCACCCATTACACCTCTATCCTGCCTCCTAAAAGTGCCCCCTCCTTTTCACAAGTCCATTTTTTTAAAAGACAGATCTGCCGGCTCAGCAGGGGGGGTCTTCTCTTCTTCTGTGGGAAAAATCTTTCTGTTTGGCTACATGATAGAATGCTTTCAAAGTACTCTCAGATATAGCAGCCAAGTGACTTTCATTTAGCCCAGGGGTAGTCAACCTTGGCTCTTTTATGACTCGTGGACTTCAACTCCCAGAATTCCTGAGCCTCAGCTAAGCTGGCTCAGGAATTCTGGGAATTGAAGTCCACGAGTCATAAAAGAGCCAAGGTTGACTACCCCTGATTTAGCCCAACCTACTTAGGATTATTGTTATAGGAAAAATTGGAGCAATGTGTTCTATGCAGTGCTTTTTTTGAAGAAAAAAAAAAGATGCCGGAACTCACACACGTCATACAACCCGCCTTGCCTACCCTACAAGGTTCCATCCAAAAAAGGTGCCGGAACTCCGTTCTGGGCATTCTATGAGAAAAAAAGCCCTGGTTCTATGTGACTACCTTTAGCTTCCTGGGAGAGAGGTTAAGCTGAGAGACAGCAACTACTCAGGTCACACAGTGAATATCCTTTATTAAGTTTGGACCTGAACTTGGCTCTCCATATGTGATTCTAACACTGAAAGCACTGTATTATAACAATAAAATGTTTTTTTTTAAAAATAAGACACATGAGTAGGAGAAGTATGAAGAAAGTTGCAATAGGAAACAACCATCATTCCCAGCAGGCTGTACCAGCTCATGGAAACTCAGGAACAATATTAGCAAACCATCATCTATATTATCCTGAGAAGCAGAGAGGAGGCCTAGAAGTGAATTATTTCGCCTCCCCACTCGAAAGGTTGAGAGTTCAATCCTAGGGAGCAACATATGTTTCTCTATCAGGGCACAAACATAAAATATCTGCTGCGAACTCTGCGTAGGCATCAGGAAGGGCATCCAGGCAATAAATGCTCAGCTCCACTTAGTCACTCTGAACCCATCCCGAAGGAAGGAATTAGGGTCGTAAAAAGAAAAAAAATCTATATCATCTTGAGAGTAAGGCAGACAACCAGAAAGTTTTATTGTTGGGGAAGAGGAGGTGTTCAAGTTGGAAAATAGGCATGCTATTTACTTGAGATCTATACTGGAATGTTGATTTTTGAACAAATATGTTTGTGGAAGGTCACATATATATTGGACTTACAGTATGTTACTAAGATTTTTTTTACAACACTATTTTGACCTTTTTCTTTCTTCTTAGCAAACTTTTGGCTAGGGTCCAGCCTAACTATGTATGTCACAGTCCATCATTTGGCATCTTTCAATCCTACCTACTAATCAGCATTCTTGATACAGACTTCAGATGTTATATGAATAATAGACAACTTTATGATTTGCATGAGTTTTTCTGCCTTCATATGTTGATATATTTTAAAAAACAGATTTGTGCAGTAATAAATCTATACATTACAAGGTTATCAACAGGTAAATTGTTTTATCTATCCCTTTGATGGTCTGGATGGTTCAGTAATATTTTAAGTCAAATATTCAGAGCTGGGGATTTCAAACCTTTATTTTTTCCTTCTGATTCTCAATGCTTGATGTGCTTGGCCTCACTTGCCAAGCCAGCTAATTCTCATCCCTGAATTACCAAAAATTTACTAAGCTCCATTCTATGCCTTCAGGGGGAAAAATTCCCAGGCACCATCTCTCAGCCTTTCAAATGCTTCCAGCAATACCAACTGCCTAAGCATTTTTAAAATTACAAGCTAAGAGGCCTAGGATCCAATGCAGGCAGCAAGTCTAAAAAAAAGAATATGAGAAAAATATGCTGAATGGCATTTTCAGGGAAGGTGTGTCTGTTTTTTATTGCTGTATAAGTTTGCCTTCGATATAGAATTTCTATGCAAAAACATTTCTGGGCACCTCCCTTTGGAGCAGACACCCTGAGTCTCAGATCGTCAGGCAATTTTCTCTGCTTAAGTGACATAGTACTGTATGCTGCTGTTAAAAAGGAGGTGACATGGGAAAGGTAGCAATTGAGTCTTTTCCCCTTCCCCCTAGCAAAAGCGAAGAGTTTTTGAACATTGTGATAAAGATATTACATTGGTAAAGGAAAACATTCAAGTTTCCATCCTGCTTTTTCAAGATTTCTGTGTTATTTAGGTTTTATCAATCTTTTATCCATCAACATCACTCCTTGTCCAGCCCATTTTTTGTAAATTATCCTACATTCTCTCTGACAGCTTTGTGTGACATATGCAGCTGTATCTCATGCAAACTATGCAAACAAAAAAGAAAAAAGGAAACTTGGAACATCCCTGTTTTTCGGGATCTTAGCATACCATCTTAAAATGCATGAGTGAGCGGAGGATCACATAGGTCATCTAATCCAAACTCCTGCTTATTATAGGAATCCAGTAAATCATTTTACCTCTGTGGCAGTAACTGGAAGAGAAGATTATGTGACGGTGACTACAATTCTTAATTAAAGTAAGATAGACGTTGATTAAATTCTGCATGAAAAAAGGATGAAATAGTTTTCATTTTCCTAAAATTGCCTAGCTTGAATGATATGTGAGGCTGTCGTTGATCATGTTAAGTACCTTGAACAAATGCAGATTCTCTAATGTACCATTTTTAAAATCCTTGGTTTGAACATATCACTGAAAAACATACTTACCAAAGGTGAGGATTTATTTCATCATGCAAGACTTTGTCTCAGTAGAAAGACATCACAAGAATCTGCTATAGCAGGAAAGCATAATCTTGGGGAGTTTCACAAATCTTTGTCATAGTGGGCATGGCCAGTCATAGGACATCCACTTTGAAGAAGGCGGATTGTTGAATTTGGTCCCCCTTATCCTCATGTCCTGAGAATGCT
>NW_015395112.1:7711-10852 GCF_001527695.2 Protobothrops mucrosquamatus | reverse complement strand
GTCCGCAGTATGTGGTCAAAAAAGGTCTCCAAAGTATCTGAGGGCAGGACAAGAAGCAACGGATGGAAACTCATCAAGGAGAGGACCAACCTAGAACTAAGGAGGAATTTCCTGACAGCGAGAACAATTAACAATTAAGTGGAACTGCAGAAGTTGTGAATGCTCCAACACTGGAAGTTTTAAAGAAGAGATTGGAGCGATTTGTCTGAAATGGTATAGGGTTTCCTGCCTGAGCAGGGGGCTGGACTAGAAGACCTCCAAGGTCACTTCCAACCTGTTCTGTTCTGTTCTGTTCTATTCCTATTCCTATTCCTATTCCTATTCCTATTCCTATTCCTATTCCTATTCCTATTCTATTCTATTCTATTCTATTCTATTCTATTCTATTCTATTCTATTCTATTCTATTCTATTCTATTCTACAATCTGTCTATTCTATTCCTATCCTATCCTATCCTATCCTATTCTATAATGTCTATTCCATTCCATTCTATTCTTTCTGAATTCCTATTCCTATTCTATTCTATTCTATTCTATTCTATTCTATTCTATTCTATTCTATTCTATTCTATTCTATTCTATTCCATTCCATTCCACTCCACTCCACTCCAGTTAAGATGGTAGCCATGATACAGCAGTTGAATCTCTGCCAATCTTAATATTAGGATGAAACCAGAACCATTTGATGGACAATGAATTAGAAATGTCGGAAATTAATATGGCATATTGTATATGCTAACTGCACCAAGATTATTGCATGGACAAAGATGGAAGAATAATGAAATAAAGTAGGAAATAGATTTGTAATATTGATAAGAAAGCTTGAGGAAAAAATGAAACTGACTAGTTTGGTCATGGAAAAAAGGAAGACTTTTTCTGAAAGCCTGGAAACCTTCAGTGGACTGTTTGTTGGAAGACAAAGACTAATTTGATGATTTATGGCCTGGGGCTTAAAAAGGGTTAAAATAGGAAGGTGAGAGAATTTAGATGGCAACTACGCGATAGAAAGGGCGGAAATCATAATTCTACGTTTTCTTTTTCATTTCATTTCCTATTTTTTCTCCTAGACATTTTCTTTTTCAAACTTTTCATTTCGCATACTTTTATCGCGTTGAAAACGTCTAATAAAAAAGTTCAAAATAAAAGCAGCTCTGCCAATCATTAACCAAAAAAAAAAAAGTCAAGGTGCATGGCTTCCGTCTTTTTTTCTTTCTTTTTCCTTCGACTGCCTTGTGCAGGGGTAGGCAACCTGGGCTCTTTTAGGACTCGTGGACTTCAACTCCCAGAATTCCTGAGCCAGCATGGGGGAACTATGGCCCCCTCATGACTCATGGACTTCAACTCCCAGAATTCCTGAGCCAGCCTGGCTCAGCTTGGAACCCTCTCCCTTTCCCCTCAGCATGGCTGGCTCAGGAATTCTGGGAGTTGAAGTCCACGAGTCACAAAAGAGCCAAGGTTGCCTATCCCTGCTCTAGGCTGGTGTTTCTCAGCCTTAGTTAAGATGGACTTCGACTCCCAGAATTCCTCAGCCAGCATGGTCATTGCAAAGGATACAGGGAATTGAAGTCCATGCATAAAGAATGGTCTAGGCCAGGGGTAGGCAACCTCGGCTCTTTTATTATGACTCGTGGACTTCAACTCCCAGAATTCCTGAGCCAGCCTGGCTCAGCTTGGAAACCTCTCCCTTTCCCCTCAGCATGGCTGGCTCAGGAATTCTGGGAGTTGAAGTCCACGAGTCCTAAAAGAGCCCAAGTTCCCCACCCCTGCCCTATAAGAAGTGGGAGGGGAAGGGAGGGGGTAATTCAACTTGCATTGGATTGGCCAGGGTGGAAGGCAAGGTAATCAGTGTGGGAGGAACTGGGCTGGGAGACCCCTGGAAGGGAGGAACCCCCTGACGTATGGGGGGAACTGAAGAGATGGGGGACGAGTTGACTGGGCATCCCACGGAAGGAATGAGGGGCAGAGTGGGTGCGAGGGTGATCAGAGGGAATCTGGCATCTGCTGGGCTGCCCCGGATCCTAGTGGTGATGGGGAGGGGGTGGGAGGGACCCAGTCTCCCTCAAAAGAGCCTCCCCCAGGGGAGAGAAAGGAAAACCTGGGTGCAGAGGGGCCCATGGGCTCTGGGGCAGGGTCTCCGTAGGACTCCTGTTTCCTTTTTCCCATCCTTCACAGCTTGGTTGCCTACCCCTTGTGGGTTCAAGAGCTGCTGGTTAGATCGGTTGCTGTCAATAGGACTGGCTTTCATGCCTTTTTTAAGCCCCCCCCCCCGTTTAGTTAGTTGCTCAAGTTAGTTGCTCAAGTTAGTTGCTCAGAGCGCCCCTCCCCAAATGGCTGGGGGGGGCGGCATCGGGGATGCCCCAGCAAGCAGGAAGGCAGCTGCCCCCCGCCCTGAAAAGCAGAGGAGTGGGATTCGCACCAGGCTTCTGTTTGAGACCGAATCTCTCGCCAGCTTCAAACATGGGCAGGGGCTCCTCTTTTTCCCCCACGGTTCTTTGAGGAGCAGTGGGGCTTAGGCTGCGAGGAAGAGGAGGCTGCGATCCGTGCAGGGCTGGCGGCCCTGCTCAGACGACCGGGGTCGGGTGGGGTGGGGTGGGGGTGTTCCCGCCGCTTACCTTCCGCAGCTGCTCCTCCCTCCTGGCAGTCAGCATGAGGTGGGCGCCCATTCGGGCAAACTCGTAGGCCATTTGCTCCCCGATGCCCGAACTCGAACCCGTCACCAGCACGCGCATCCCGCGCACCATCTCTGCGGGCAGAAGAGGAGACGGGCGGCCCGTGTGGGTTCCCCTCCCCGGCCGGGGATGCGCGGGACTTTGGCCCGGCCGGAGAAAGGGCTTCTTGCCGAAGGTCTTTAGCTAAGGGAGGAGGTCCGCCCCCCCCCCCCACGTGGACCCGCTGCCTTGAGCAAGGGGGTGGACTAGATGACCTCCGAGGTCCCTTCCAGCTCTGTTTTATTTTTCTGGGTTCCCCTGTGTGAATTTTCTCTGTTCCTCCAGCCTTCGCTGCTTCAGGGAACCAGTTTTTATTAATTTGTGTGTCAGTGTGTTTATTAATAATTTGTGTGTTTATTAATTTGTGTGTTATTAATAGTTTGTGTTATTAATAGTTTATTAATAATTTGTGTGTTTATTAATTTGTGTGTTAT
>NW_015395112.1:4522-6757 GCF_001527695.2 Protobothrops mucrosquamatus | reverse complement strand
GATCCGGGTGATCCCGGATCTCCCCTCCTTCCGCCGCGCCCTAAAGACATGGCTCTTCCAACAAGCGGGATTGGCCTAGGGAATTTTAGTGGGGTTTTTAAGAGAAATTTTAATTATATAGGCCATAGCAAATATTTCTTTTTAATTCGGTTTTAAATTAGGTATTTATTGTAGCATTGGTTTTATAAGGCTGTTAGCCTCCCTGAGTCCGGTAAGGAGAAGGGCGGGATATAAATCGAATAAATAAATAAATAAATAAAATGTATCCCTATGTAACAGGTCAAGGGGAGGGGTTAGGGTCAGGGGCGGAGCTTCAAAAGGCATCCCTGGACACTAGCCTGGGGTTTGTCCTTTTGTTCTTTGGCCATCACATGCAGCCACACGGCTGCAGACTCCACAATCACCCCACCATGTGACGCTTGGGAGAAGAGGGGAAAATCTAATGTCAATTTACCTGTGGGACAATCAGATTGCTGAAACCTATTTTGGATGCACCTCTACAAATTGTAAGTCTTTGTTTAGGATTCTCAGAATAAAGCAATATTTCTTGTTGTTCTTCTGAGTTATCTATCTGTTCCAGACTGAAAGAGCAAGTTTCATGTCCAGAGTGGAAAGATCTTCTTGCGCTCCCCGCTGTGCAGTCGTAGCCGTTGCTGGTGGACCCATCCGATTGCCATCAAGGGTGTGGTTCGATGGGGCAGCAACAGTGGGAAGATCCCGTGGCCTAGTTGTGGCGACATCAACCCTGTGGCTGACTGGCACATCTGGCCGTTGAGATTCTTCCGTTCGTCTACTTGGTCTTGGGGGGCTTGTGGCTGGCTGTGGTCTCACCTGTTCGCGTTGGAATGCGCTTTGGTTATCCACGTAGGCCTGCCCACGGCTATGAGGGCTTTCTCTTGCTAGGCCTTCCAGCCTGTTCATAGATGTAGCGTTATCTAGCTCCCTCTGCAGAATTGCTTCTATTTGGGCAGCCTCTTTTGCTTTCTGTTGTCGCTGTGAAATCTTATAGTCGGCCCGAGCTTTGACCATATCTTCCTTTTGCTGATGTTCTGCTTCTGTTACACGTAGAGCTGCACGTATAGCTGCTGCAGTCTCTGCTTTGGCCAGGTCTACCTTTTGCTGCTTTCCTTCTACTGCTGCTTGGGCAGCGACTCCAGCCATTGCGGTATTGATTCGCGCTTCTGCAAGACGGGCGGCAATGCTCTCTGCCCATGAGGCTCGAGATGCTTGGCTCTGGCGAGAAGAAGCCTTTGAATTGCGGGAGGCACCTGTGACGTGCGATTGTTGGGACACGGTGGAATGCGCCTTGGATATGTGGCGAAAGGATGAGGCCCTTCTGGACACATGGGATGGAGCCACGTGCGACCGTTGGGACGGTGCGTGTGAACGGCAGGAAAGTTCAGACTCTGCCCTGTCAACCGGTCTGTCTCTCAGGCGAGGCTCGCATTCTGGAGGGCGTTGTGGGCTCTCTAGAAGCTTCTTGCGTTCCTCGTTCAGTAACCGAAGACTTTGCATGTCGCGGTCGACTTCTGAGTCTCTTAATTGCTTCTGGATGTCCTTGAGTTGCCGTTCAGAGTCCATCCATTGTGTGAAGGCGTCTTCCTTATCTCCTTCTAGTGCATGAGCACGTTCGGGGGAGAGATCCTCTTGTTGCTGTTGGTGGAGTTTGTGCCATCTCTCCCAGCATCTTTCATGGCGCTTGTACACGGTGTGCCATTTCTCCAACAGGTTTGCATGCATGGCTTCAGTTGGTTTTCTTTGTTGTCTCAGATCATAGTGACTCTGAGACGTCTTCGTTCTTACTGAGACTTGAGCTTCAGCTTCTGTGTACAGGTCAAGGGTGGCTGTTTGCGGTGCTTCTCCTTGGGCGTCTGGTTGGGGTGTCCCAACTAGGCTGGTTGGTTGAACCCCTTCATCTAGATCAGCGGGACACTCCGCCATGGTTAGGATAGGTTCAGTGTTCTTCTCAGCTATTGTGAAGCAAATTTGAAGAACTTCTCTCTTTGACCACTAGGGGTCGCTACTTGCCGATCAGTGTCAGAGGTGCTGTTTGTGGGTGGAGGTGCCTGGGGGCGTTCTCCTGTGCTGCTTAGCTGTTTAGAAGTGAATTAGATGAACTTCTATTTTTGACCACTAGGGGTCGCTACTTGCAGATCAGCTTCAGGGGTGCTGTCTGTAGGTGGAGGAGTCACTGGGAGCGTTCTCCTGTGGTTCCTAGCTAATTAGAAGGAAATT
>NW_015395112.1:0-2630 GCF_001527695.2 Protobothrops mucrosquamatus | reverse complement strand
CCTGACCCTAACCCCTCCCCTTGACCTGTTACATAGGGATACATAGAGTTATACAAGATACATGGATCTATGATGATCCAGAACATATGGGTTGGCCCGGAGAAGTGGGGAGGGCGTTTTTGGCATAGAGAAAAGCAAAAGCAAAAGCCTCTTCCCCCCCCCAAGGAGAACAAACAGCCCTCCACTCAGTGGAGGGGGGGTCCTCAGTGGCCTCAAGTGCCAATAGGAGCAGGGCATCCCCCCCTTAACCTAATCACTTGTGGAGCAAGCTGATGGCAGAGTGGGTGGAAATTGGTGTGTGTGTGTGTGTGTCTTTTCATGTTTCTTTGGAGAAGGTTGTCTGGTTCTCCCCACTTGGTTATTTCTTCTTTCCTTGTAAGGTTAATTGCATGTTTTCTCAGTCCCAAATTCTACTTTCCCCACCCCCACCCCGTTTCTCTCCCCATATTCTGAGCTGACTAAATTTCCCAACCCAGGCAACTTTAAGATCTGTGGACTTCAGCCCCCCCAGAATTCCCCAGCATCTCTTTCTGCAATTTGCTCCTCTGTGGGCCAGAGTGTCTCAACTTCAGTGACTTTTAAGGTGTTGGACTTCAACTCCCAGCATGCCCTTGGCCAGTGTATTGCCTACCTAAGCCAGGGTCTTTTTACACTCTTCTAGCTCCCATCGGAATACCAAATGGAATATTACTGGCCACTGGCGACGCTTATGTATCAGGGATGCTCAGCTTCCCACTCTGAGTAAGAATTGCAAGTAGGGATTGCAGAACTGCAAAGGTCCCCTGGATCCGCCCTGAGCACTTGAAACTGGATCTGTTTTGGGGTGGGTGGGTGGAGGCTCACCCAGGTGCCCTGGGGCTGCGCAGAGGTCAGCTCCCCATCTCTTCCTCTGATGTGACCTGCCAGGCATCTGGGACAGCTGTGGGATGAAAACCAGCTGCCCAGTCTTGGGCAACAGATTCCATTAGTGAAGGACGCCACAATCTGTTACCGGATTCCTGCTCCTGTGTGAGCAGAGAATCCAGCGTGTGGCCCCTTTTGCTAGGGGGGCTCAGATGGAGCTCAAACGCAAAGCTGATGCTTCAAGGTCTGCCGTCAGCCTTCCTGGTCTCCATCCTGCCCCTTTCTACTTCCTGAACCCCCCCTTCCCCAGTCTGAAAGCAGGAGATTTTCTGACATGCCGTTTCCCCTGAAGGGGTCTGGATGACAGGAGGCCCCATCCCACGGAGGAAGAGATGCTCCCTGTCAGTGGTGTTCAGGCAATGGGCTTAATTGGATGGGCGACGGCTGCCGCACTTGCCTGTGCTCAGCTGAATTCTGCGTGTGTTGTGCGACCTCAACCCATTTCTTTAGTGTAGAGGTCCAGCACATTGTGAGAACACCAGGAATGGGCTGCCCTCCTGCTGAGACTAAGACCAGCTGACCACCTTCACACCTGGCTTGCGAGAGTTTCACCAACTCTTTTCCCCTCCAGGGAAGCCCATTCTTTCCCGTTAAACGGAAAAAGAATAATGAAAACAGAAAAAGCAGAAGGACAGCAACGGCCTAGGATTCCCCGTGCGGGATCTGCCCTCCTTACCTGCAGAGAAAGTTTCTTGCGGGTAGAAATAGTAGGCACCGAGTCCGATCAGGACAGGGATGAGGATCTTGAAGAGCGCCATGACCAGCTTCTGAGCTCAATCATTAAGCTGCACAGGCTTTTTCTTTGCAAGCTCATCACAAGGTTCAGAAATGCAGCCTTTCCAGCTCTGATGAAACACACCGAGTGGCACCCAATCAGGGCTCGGCCCAGGTGGGACGGTGCAGGCGACGCGCCATCTGCTGACTCAGGAGATTGACAGCCATCCAAAATAAATATGACGGCGGTTTCAAAAGTTGCCAGGTGAGGCTTTGGGCCAAGAGATTTTTTGGCCACGGATTCACATTCCTGCATGTGTAGAAAGCTTGAGCACCGCAGAAATCCCAACACCAGCAATTTCACATGTCCCCTCACTGGTTCTTCGGCCAGAAAGGAAGGTTTCTGGGCCTGGACCAGTGGGCAAAATTTATGCTATAGGGGGTACCTGGCTCAATAGTAGCAACTGTGAGAGGGATCTTGGAGTCCTAGTGGACAATCACTTACGGTAGATATGAGCCAGCCATGTGCTGCAGCTGCCAAAAAGGCCAACTCAGTGCTAGGCTGCATTAACAGAGGGACAGAATCAAGATCACGTGAAGTATTAATACCACTTTACAAAGCCTTGGTAAGGCCACACTTGGAATACTGCATCCAGTTTTGGTCACCACGATGTAAAAAAGATGTTGAGACTCTAGAAAGAGTACAGAGAAGAGCAACAAAGATGATTAGGGGACTAGAGGCTAAAGCATATAAGGAACGGTTCCTGGAACTCGGTATGTCTAGTTTAACGAAGAGAAGGACGAGGGGGGACATGATAGCAGTCTTCCAATATCTCAGGGGCTGCCCCAAAGAAGCGGTGAATGCTCCAACACTGGAAGTTTTTAAGAGACTGGACAGCCATTTGTCCAAAATGGTATAGGGTTTCCTGCCTGAGCAGGGGGTTGGACTAGATCAGGGCTTTTCAACCTTTTCACCCATTGTACCACTTTTAGGATATGGCAATATCCGAGTA
>NW_015395111.1:0-10855 GCF_001527695.2 Protobothrops mucrosquamatus | reverse complement strand
TGCAGGACTGGCCTAGGGCAACTTTTAGAGGGGTTTTAATTATATTTTAAATTTGACAAATATTTAAATATTCCTTTTAATTAATTTTAAACTTGTATTGTTATATATGTATTTTAATTTGATTGTCAGCCGCCCTGAGTCCTACGGGAGAAGGGCGGGATATAAATCCAAATATAAATAAATAAATAAATAAATAAAATAATACATCTCAGCGATACAAAATAGGTTGTGTGTGTATACATGTAAGTACAGATAATAACATTTTATCTTATCAGAGCAGCAAACATACCTAACATATATACCTAATACCTAATACGCCTACCTCCTATTAACCCATTATACCCATCATACCTTCTTAATTGTAAAAGAAAATATGACACAGTGTATCTGACCAATTTGATGAAAATATGACTAACGTCTTGGCATACAATATTGATAAAAAATCTAAAACTGGGATATTCTCATTCAAAATTTCATAAGTTACCTAGTCTTGTCTATGGGAATAGTATTAATATGAATATAATTTCAGAGCACTCTACTAATGTATTTAATACTACAGTAGGTTAAATTATAGTGTATTTTAAGACTTCTCCGCCAAGGGCAATAAATTTAACAACATGGTTATTAAAACCTTTGTATGAAACATCATAAGAACAATGCAGACTAAACTATTCTTGCATCCAAAAGGCTGGAATGTAAAGAAGTTTTTATTCTTTATTGCCCCAAGTAAAAACTTGGTGGAAACAGATAAGTGATGACAAAGCTTTGATGTTAATAAACTCAAATGGAAGTAAAAAAAAATCAAAGTGTGTAAACGACTAGGTTATAAAAAGAGAGATGACAGAGTTATACCCTATAATTAGGTGTAATTTGTGCTTTTGGCACAGCTATTTGTCCTGTATGAATGAGAGGCTGTCTTGCATTCTCTTTGCTTGTATAATAGAATTACAGTACTGACACATCTACTTAAACATGTTCAAGATTTTTTTTAATTATTTGACAACAGTGTTTTCCTCCTCCTTTCAAAAACCTTCCCCCTCCTTTCTAAAGAGACAACTTTAAAAGTGGGAAAAATCTAAGCAAAAGCTCAAGTGGTGCAAATATTTTAATAGGGAAAGGGAGTAACAAAGTTTGGGAGAGGGAGGGAAATATAGGAAAATCGCATTTTAGATTTCTGGCACAAGTCTTAACCACAGGGGTACTCTTAAGTTGTTCTTCCAGACAACAGAACAATTGAACAATGTAGTTAAATAGTTTGTGACCTTTCTTGTATAAGAGATGTATAAATGATGTCTGATCAGGTTTTAGAAATAACTATAAACTTAAAAACAATATAAATATGATCATTATGTCACTAGTCTATATTCCAATAAAATGGCCATTCATGCAGAGGTCTGAAATTGTTACTACAATTAAAAAGTTTGAAACAGAATTGAGAGAGAATTTAAGTTCTCAGACAGGCTAGAATTTTATATTAAGCAATTTTTGAAACCAGGTTTCAAATAAGATGTACTTTTCTTTAACTAGGTCAATTTTAATTCAATCTCGCTTAACAGACTTTTTTGTTTTTGCTACCAGCCAGCCAAATGTTCCCATATACACAATTGTGCCCATTGCTTAGCTTCGCTTGAACTAATTTACTTATATGCAAAATACATAATTAGAAATGGCAAACTAAAAGAAATTAAATAAAAATTGCTGGAAGAAACTTTAGCAATGTATGATATGCTGATGATTTTGGGTTTGGAAGTGAGGAAGCCTTAATAAGTTTGTCACTGAAGGTGAAAGTTAAGTGCAAGAACAATGAATGAGTAATAAAAGTAGAAGAAGATGTTATTTTTCTTGACTCAAAAATTCAAAAAGATGGTTAGCATAAGCATGAAGAAAGGAGGCACCTGCTTCTTGGGAGAAAGACTATAACACATGTTTAGATAAAATGCATGTACTTGACTTAGTAAGGTGCTAAGGGAGGTACTTATGACTTGGATTTGAATTTCCGATGGTCAGGGACTTTTCAGGCACTCAGCAGCAGGGCTGTATTTACAGTCATGTGACTGCATTTTATGACGGTTTTACTGAAAACTAGCATTTACTTCTGACTTTCAGCAAAACTGTGCCCATAGTTTTTAGTTCACTAAAAAACTTCTGCAAAACAGGTTGTAAAGGGGTGTAAAATCACATGGCCAACCTGCTTTACATCCATCACAAATTATGACCATGAAGACCAGGCTATATTAAAGTTGTACCTCAAAGACTGCCTGACAGCAAGTGGAACAAATAATTCAAAACTAGATGAAATAAAACTAGACTACTCACTGGAAAAAGTAACAGCTCAGCTGCAGGTTAAATATTTTGGACACAAAGCATAAATAACAATCTTTGGAGGAGGCTCTGATACTTGGGGAAATTGAAGGCAATGGCAACAAACCAGCAGAAGGCAAGACAGTAAGATACTATCACTAATATCAGAGCACGAGTTTAGAACTCAAAAAGAGCAGTTACCAATAGATCTGGCTAACTGTTGTCTGTTCAGAAATGATTGACTGAACAATCAGAAATAAAATTCTATTTATTTATTTATTTGTCAGATTTATATCCAGACCAACAGTAAACATATTCTTAATGGCTCATAACATTAGAGTTATGTAAGAGTGAGATGGTGGACTATATAAATCAAGCAAATAAATATTGCATATTGGGGGAACTAGGAAGAAGCATTAGGTATGTTTGCCACCTTGAGTTGCTTATAAATTAATAAAATTAAGATTTTTTAAAAAAAATATCTAATAAATGAAATAGATATTTCACTTTAATGAACAGTATTTTGGAGTGGTCTTTTATATTAACATGGTATTGAAAACTCAACATTTTCTGACTCTCTTTTTCTTTGATGAGAACTGATTTGGCAGAAAGAAAACAAAACACTATTTGAAAAATATGACAGCATTTAAAAGAAATGTGTTGACCACTTTTTAAAAAAGAAGAAAAACCTGAAGCACTGAGGTGTTTTTATATATTTATTTAAGAAAAGGCGATAGTGCCAATTAGTCTAACGTGGTCCAAACAATTTATGTGCCTATGAATCATATTTGATTTTTAGTGACTGCTTGGACTGGTCCCTGCAATTTTCTTGGAAGTTTTTTGGAAGTTGTTTGCCTTTGCCTTCTACCTAGGTTGCGAGACCCAAAGTCACCCATCCAGTCATCTATACTGGAACTTTAGTTACTATTCTTGTGCCTTGACCACTACACCAAATTTGCTTTCTTAATCCAGTCTACCATTTGGTATATTAATTTATCTTGACGTTAAATCCATTCGGATTTGGTCTTCTAGATTCTGTGGCTGAAAACCTAATGATATTCATGATTAATAATTCACAGATTGTCAGTTTTATTCAGTACTAGCTGAATTGTGGAATTTGTGTATTGGCAAAAGAACATATACATGTGAGGGTACCAACCTTGAATCTGTTTCTACAGATTTACTAGCCAGTAAAACAGACCAGTTTTAAACGATTATATGAAACTTCTGAATATAAGAAGAATATAATAAAATAATTTTAGAATGTATATTAAATTATTAATATAACTATTTTTGTTGTCATTACAAAAGAGAATACTATGGTTTTCTATTTAGTGTGTATTTTAGAAATAAAAAAATAAGTATTCAAAGGAGGTATTAAATTTTATTGGATTAATTTCCTTTAATAAAACATTTACAATTTCAGCAAAATTTCTCATTGTTAAAGCATCTGTAGATTTCCAGAAATAATATGTTCTTGAATCAGCTTTGTGTGTTTGACTGAGTTTTCAGCCTGCAGCATGAAATATAAAGTAATTGTTGGAAAATGTGCCATACTGATATTCCTCCCCATTTCACACAGAAGATATATACTTTGCCAAAAAAGTGTACATTTATTCAAAGTCAAATATATTTTGCATATAAATGTATTGTTTCAAACAAACCTATGGTCTCTTTATTAATACTTGGTCTACAGTAAATTTAGCAACAGTGAGAACTGGACACGGAACCACTGATTGGTTCAAAATTGGGAAAGGAGTCCGACAAGGCTGTATTCTGTCGCCTTGCCTATTTAACTTATATGCAGAGCACATCATGAGAAAGGCAGAGCTAGATGAATCAAAAGTTGGAATTAAGATTGCCGGGAGAAATATCAACAACCTAAGATATGCAGATGATACTACTCTAATGGCAGAAAGTGAAGAGGAACTAAAGAGCCTCTTGATGCGGGTGAAGAAGGAGAGTGCAAAAGTTGACTTGAAACTCACCATTAAGAAAACCAAGATCATGGCATCCATCCCTCTCAATTCCTGGCAAATAGATGGGGAAGAAATGGAAGTAGCGACAGATTTTATCTTCCTGGGCTCCAAGATCACCACAAATGGGGACTGCAGCCAAGAAATTAAAAGACGCTTGTTCCTAGGAAGGAAAGCTATGGCAAATCTAGACAGCATACTAAAAAGCAGAAACATCACCCTGCCAACAAAAATACGTATAGTCAAGGCCATGGTTTTCCCAGTTGCAATGTATGGCTGTGAAAGCTGGACCATAAGAAAGGCTGAGCGCCAAAAAATTGAGGCCTTTGAACCATGGTGCTGGAGAAGATTCCTGCGAGTCCCCTGGACTGCAAGGCAATCAAACCGGTCAGTCCTAGAAGAGATCAACCCTGACTGCTCTTTAGAAGGCCAGATCCTGAAGTTGAAACTCAAGTACTTTGGCCACCGAATGAGAAGGAAGGACTCACTGGAGAAGAGCCTAATGCTGGGAAAGATTGAGGGCAATAGAAGAATGGGACGACAGAGAATGAGGTGGCTGGACGGAGTCACTGAAGCAGTAGGCGTGAGCTTAAATGGACTCCAGAAGATGGTAGAGGACAGGAAGGCCTGGAGGAATGTCCATGGGGTCGCGATGGGTTGGACACGACTTCGCAACTAACAACAACAACAGTAAATTTGAGCACCATGTTTAAGAGCTTGGTTTAAAATCACTGTACATTAAGGCAATATTTCTCGATGAGTCCAAAAAACAAATCATAATAGGTTGAACTGCCCATTTATATGGAAGCTATTTCTAATTATACTTGTGAAAGTGAAGTCTCCACATTCTTGTTAAAAATTGGTCAACTGTAGACATACAACTTGATCAGTATGTAGAATCGTAAGGTTACAAAAGATCATTTAGTTGATCGAGCCCAAGTACCGGCTCAATGCAGGTATCTACATTAAAGCAGCCACATCGGAGACCTATCCAATTCAACAATTACCCTTAATATTCATTGTTGGTCTGTTTTTACTGTTAGGAAGTTTATCCTAACATTCCAAATACCTTTCTGTAAATTAAGCTCATTATTCCATGTTCTGCATATGAAGGCAAGAGGAAAAGGTTAGAATAGAATAGAGCTGGAAGGGACCTTGGAGGTCTTCTAGTCCAGCCCCCTGCTCAAGCAGGAGGACCTATACCATCTCAGACAAGTGACTGTCTAGCCTCTTCTTAAAAATCTCCAGTGATGGAGCGCCCACGATTTCTGGAGGCAAGCTGTTCCACTGGTTAATTGCCTTCCTACTGTATTAGTAACTAGTTAAGTTCACAGCAGGAGGAACAGCCCAGAAGATAGATCCAAAGCTGTTAGGGTTTCAAATGTCCAAAACTTAAATTGTGCCTAGAAAGCAACTATTAACAAGTCCAAATCTTTCAGTGCAGGTATTATGTAATCTTCCTATCTTGTATCATTGAGCAGCATTCAAGGGCACTGATTCGTTTCCTTGGAATTAGAAAGCAAACTGCAGTAGAACTGAGTGCTGTCAGCAAATTGATGGGATCCTTCTTCAAAGCTCTAAATTATACCTTCCAAGGATTTTTTTCATGATGAAAAACATAGGAGACAAGATAGAACCCTGAAGAGACCTAGGTATCAAGCAGTGATCCTTCAGCATATTTTGGACACATCCCAACAGAAAAGTACAAAAACCACTGGAAAACGTTATCCCCGAGGCCCAGTACAGCCAGAAATACCGTAATAAATGTCAGTGAAAGCTGCTGAGAGCTCTAGGAAAACTAGCAGGGGCACATTCCGAACCCCCACTCCCCATCTATCTTCTAGCATAAGCCATGTGGCAAAACAGTCTAGTACCATATACCAGATGAAATCCTGATTGAAATGGGTGTAAAAAATAAGTTCCATCCTGGTATAACTGAAGGTGCAAGGTATGCTGTCGTCCAAAATTATCTGTTATTATGTCATGCATACATCCAACCAACCAGGATATGTTATTTGTTTTAGCTGATAGCAGACCCTGAGAGTAGAAGAAATAATATATTTTCCCTAACGAAGAGGTCTGCTACTGAATTGGTTAGGAGGAGGAGAGAGCTGGAGATTTAAAAGAAACATTTCTGGGAAGAAGGAGAAGAAGGGTCATAGCTGGCAAACCAAAATGGAGTCTAGGTAAAAATGGCTGTTGAAGACTTGTAATTACTTCTAGGAGAGCCTGAGGTAAGACTCTTGAAGTAGAGTTGAGTGAGAGAGTTCAAGAATATGCATTGTAGCTGCAATACGTGCAGCACAGAATAGTTCTCTTCATAAAAACGTCCATGGAAAGCCAAAGAAATAGAAAGTCGGAATATATGCAACATACATACATACACCTTGAAGCAACAGTGTGTGTGTGTGTGTGTGTGTGTGTGTGTGTGTGTGTGTGTGTGTGTGTGTGTGTGTGTGTGTGAGAGAGAGAGAGAGAGAGAGAGAGAGAGAGAGAGAGAGAGAGAGAGAATTGAAATACTTGGCTGGATACACATAAATCAAACCTGGATTAATTTGAGTCAGGACTTTCCATAGCATCATTCAAATTCACTTTAACTGGGCTCAGTTTCTAATTTGAAATAATAATACAATAATACAAATAATAATGACTGATTATATTGAGAATGCTCTCTCCACTAGAAATTGCAACCCATAATTACTCATTGGAAATATTTCAGAAGGGGAACTGTATTGGAAAGTCTTGCTATTAAAAGGTAAGAATAGTAAACGTCTTCTATTATCTTAAGCAGTATTACAGTGTCATGAAGTTTTTGGAACCTACTTTATCAGATGTGTGTTAACCTCAAAATTTGTACAGGAATATATGAAAAAATAAGCAGGTAAATGTGGCTAAATACCATAACAAACAAGGGCTAGTGGCTGACATTTCTATGGAAAGCTCAACTGTAGGTAAGGCAATAATAGTGACCTTTTGTAACTGCATTAATTGGTAGTTTATTGCAGGGCTTTTCAACCTTTTCACCCATTGTACCACTTTTAGGATATGGCAACATCCGAGTACCACCAGTCGCCTGGTGGTACTCGGATGTTGACCCCCCCCAAAAGTGATAAAGTACAGGTAGTCCTCGACTTACAACAGTTCGCTTAGTGACTGTTCGAAGTTACAATGGCACTGAAAAAAGTGCCCCCCAAGCCACAGCCGAGCAAGACACCTGCCTGCCCGCCCAGCGGTGCTCTTCCTCCTGTCCGAGGTTTTCATTGTTGTGAGCATTTCTGTTGAGGATTGGCAGCGGGGGTGGGGTGGGGGGTGTTTGGTTTTTATTCCCCTGTCTGCTGGGTGGTTGCAGCAGGTTTTGGTCACTTCACATGACCCTGGGACACTGTGACAGTCATAAATATGAATCGGTTGCCAAGCATCTGAATGTAAATCACAAGACCCTGGAGATGCTGCAACATTCCAGCTGATCGGCGCTTCTTCTGGGCTCAGCTGAAGCGCCAGGATCAGCGCTGAGCTCCAGCTGGAGCCTGGCACTGATCCTGGCGCTTCCGCTCAGCCCTGCAGCTCCAGCCGTCTCTCGCTCAGGCTTGTGCGGTGCTTCCACCGGTTCAACTCATTCCCCTCCCCCGCTACCACTTTTCTAGGACAGTCGCGTACCACCTGCCAGGTGCCAATGTACCACAGGTGGTACCCGTACCACTGGTTGAAAAGCCTTGGTTTATTGTAATGGCATTGTAAAGCAATTCAGTATAGTAACTTGCAGCTTGGATGTAAATATATGACATGTTAAATAAGTTGGTTATTAGAACTTGTGGCCTCTACTTGCCTTTTATTCTCTTCACATTTTCTTTCTTTTTTTCTTTTTCCCCCCACACAGTTTATATTAAAAGAAATAATCAGAGCCAAGTTAGACTCTGCTGGAATAAAAAAAACAAAACCAAAAATAATCATAAATATGTAACTTTTTTAGCAGTTTGGATGTAATAACAGGAACATATTCATAATTCAGTAGCTTTGAGAATATATACTAAAGATTGAAATACAATTATAATTGAAAACCTTTGTCTACAGAACATATGGTCTTCTTATGGTAGTTACTATGACCTTTAATGTTCTGAATCAATATCAAAGGAGTTCTGACTATCGCTCTGATGTTTAAATATTAAATTGCAAATGTCTATGTTTGGATAAGGCTGTAGAGATTGTACCATAGAGATGCTTATAGAGATTGTGCCAAATGGTTTTGCATGTATTGTACTATGTGAACATGTAACTTAAATGCTGGCTGACATGCTAGGATGTTAGGTTTGGTTTATTTATTTTTTAAAAAAGCAATAGCATGAATTAGCATGTTAGAGACAAGAGTTAGTAACAAGTGTTAGTAACATTTCACACAACACATAAATAACTGATCATCTAAATTTGAGTGTAATTCAGAGCCACCTTCCTGTACTACGAAACACAGTGGAGCAGATGTAACAACTTTTATGGGAAATTTAGAATAATCACTAATAAAAATTGATTAAAGATACAAAATGTGGAATTCGCTCATGACGGCTTTAAGAAGCTTATCTGTCTTTGGCAAAAGTGTGTAGCCAAGTAAAGGGAGGTAACAAAATAGCTATTTTAAGGATTATTTGCCTGTTTCATTTATTTACATCATTATTTTTCATTCAATCCTCATAATTTCCTGCAGGAATAAATTTGTTCCCATTATTGCTAGCAAATGTAATTATGGTGTTGAGATTATTTACAGTTCTGCCATGTACCAGAGTATTAAGAGCAAAGGTGCAGAAAGCATGAGTGATCACTTATTAGGATAGAAAACTACTTTAAAATCAGTTCCAGTAGTGAGTGAATTAAGCAATATCATAGTCAACCATACTGTATTGGTGCCAATGCCTCTCAGAAAGTAAGCTAACCTTGGTTATTGGGAATCAAGACATTTAAAATCAGTAGGTCAAATTTAATGATCAGTTGAATCAGTCTCCACCCTCCATAATTAATTCCTTTGTCCTTAGACTCCTTAGAGGAATCTCTTGCTGAAATCTGTTCCAATTTAGGAACTGAGAAGGAAGTCCTCCACCAAATCCGAAGAGTCATTGCCCCATTAGTTTCTCCTCCATAAGGAAAAATGTAGACATTAATTAACAAATCCATTGGCTTCCAATTTCAGCTCTTTGGTAATAGCTAGAGCATTATAGTAAATGGGGTGGAGGACATACAGTACTTCTAATTTAAGAATTCAAATAACAATTCTTGTGTGACACATCCACCTTTCAGACTAGAGGTTGTCTAAAGTGAAAAGGATATTTAGTTTTCCAGCTCTTCAGACTTTTGTTCTCATATTTCTTTCAGAAAGAATGTAATGTCAAAATTCTTTAGTAAGCAACGAAAAGAAAGGTTGCCAGCCTGCTTTATTCCATGAGACCGACTGAATATTACGTTGAGTATCTAGAAATCATTCAGTAGAAATCACTTCAAAGTGTCTTATTATGATGGAAGCAAAGGAGACTAAGTCTTGATTAATCTAGGTTAGTCTAGGTTAATTTCATGAATTTTGTTGTTTGGATTAAAGTCTTTAGGGTGAACTCCCTGATGAATTAATATTTCCTTAGAGGATTGAGATTTATTCAGGTTCATCAGAGAATTGACAGTGTAATATCTTTGGGATTTTCTCTCCTAGGATGCATCATTAAATTGAGGTCTTCATATGTTTCCCCTCATTATCTGGTAGTATCAGGTTGAGGGGATGGGAGACAAGATGGAATGATCTACAGCAAGCTATACAGAATCATGGTGGTTTTGATGTTAGCAAGGATGGGTTATAGACTCGGGATGTTGAGAGAGAGTTAATAGAGACTATATCAGCTCCCAAGAAAGATCACAAGTTATTTTTCAAAGATTAGTTACATTACTCACCTGGTGGTTCTGGGCAATCAGTTTAATTCTTATTGGGACTCCTCAGAGACAGGTAGTTAGATGTTATTCTAATGGAATTCAAACCTTCTACCAGAATTGAAGTCACAAATCTTTGTATGTTAGAATAGAAGCTGGAATTAAATTATAAATATGAGGAGAGGGAATAAGAGACTGCAAGAAAGGAATGTGTGTAAATGTGTGAGAAAGAGCAAGAAAGGTCATTTAATTGTACTATACTGGGGAAAAAACTGGAACCAACCATTCATTTTGAAAGGAACCAAGTTTTTTAAAAATGACCCTTCAATAAACACTATACACTGCACACAACTGTACATTTTTCAAGTACTAGATGGTATTCATAAAGATCAAAAGTTAATAATGAAGGAAAGGGAACACATTATTTATGGTATCAAGATTTGAAGAAATGCATAGTACCTTTTATTCTCATCTGTTTTTTGGTTAGAATTAACTGCCTGTAATTTAAGACCCATTATTCATTCCTGAGATAAATGAATTAAGCTTTACAGGGTTTGGTGATAGGTACTTTGTACATGTATGGTTACAACTGCCTCGGGCTAGTTTTTCTATGTAGAGTAAAAGAAAGAGAAAAATCAACGTCTTTCTTCTTTCCAAATAATTTAAAATGATTTCTTGCT
>NW_015395110.1:18648-28624 GCF_001527695.2 Protobothrops mucrosquamatus | reverse complement strand
AGCTTCGAATGGTTGCTAAACAAGTGGTTGAAAGTTGAGGATTATCTGTACACTGTTTCTCAACCTGGCAACTTTAAGATGTCCTGGACCTCAACTCCCAGAATTCCCCAGTCAGCACATTTGAAGAGATGTGGATTTCCACTCCCAGCATTCCCCAGCCAGCATGCTTTTTATTCGGGTGGACTTCAGCTCCCAGCATTCCCCAGCCAGCATGCTTTTTAGATGGGTGGACTTCAGCTCCCAGCATCCCCTAGTTTGTACGCTTGAAGAAGGTGGACTTCAACTCCCAGAATTCCACAGTCAGCACATTTGAATATGTGTGGATTTCCACTCCCAGCATTCCCCAGCCAGCATGCTTTTTATTTGGGTGGACTTCAATTCCCCAAATTCTCCAGCCTGTATGCTTGAAACTGGAGTTCAACTCCCAGAATTCTCCAGTCAGCACATTTGAAGATGTGTGGACTTCCACTCCCAGCATTCTCCAGTCAGTTTCCTTTTTAGATGGCTGGACTTCAATTCCCAGCATTCCCCAGCCTGTATGCTTCAAACTGGAGTTCAACTCCCAGAATTCCCCAGTCAGCACATTTGAAGATGTGTGGACTTCCACTCCCAGCATTCCCCAGCCAGTTTCCTTTTTAGATGGCTGGACTTCAACTCCCAGCATTCCCCAGCCTGTATGCTTCAAACTGGAGTTCAACTCCCAGAATTCCCCAGTCAGCACATTTGAAGAGGTGTGGATTTCCACTCCCAGCATTCCCCAGCCAGCATGCTTTTTAGACGGGTGGACTTCAATTCCCAATTCCCAGCATTCCCCAGCCTGTATGCTTGAAGCAGGTGGACTTCAACTCCCAGCATTCCGCAGCCAGCCACCCATCTTAAAGTCGCCAAGAAACAGCGCAGCAGAGGGCAGTAGAGGATCGCCCATAGCTTTGCTATCCTAAGGTCGTGAGAAACTCCGCCACCTGCTCAGCGGTCATGCACGTCATCGGTGCAATTGCTAAATCCCGGACTAGACTGATAATCAATCACTCTCTCCTTCCCTCCCTCCCTCCCTTCCCCAATCAATCGATCAATCAGTTTCTCGTCCGATGACAGCCCAAAGGGTTACAGCTGATCAGAAGAAGGGGCGGGGCTGGAC
Organism: Protobothrops mucrosquamatus; assembly: GCF_001527695.2. Taxonomy (NCBI): domain Eukaryota; kingdom Metazoa; phylum Chordata; class Lepidosauria; order Squamata; family Viperidae; genus Protobothrops; species Protobothrops mucrosquamatus. Next base: position 27,486 of record NW_015395110.1, on the reverse strand, counting down.
GGGTAGGTGGGGCTTGTGCCCGGAAGGGCGTGACGTCACTGCAGGGGGGGCTCAAACGACCTCACGTGCTCTCCAGGAGTCACGTGGCGGCGGCTGCTACTTGTGGATGGGCTTCCCCGCAAAGGGTAAGGACTATTTCCAGTGGGAAGGCGAGGCTGGCCGTGGAGGATGGGAAGTGTAGTACAGCACATGCGCAAGGCGTCGGCTGTGTGGGCGGGGCGGTGCTCGGCTTAAGCCTCGTAGTTCCTTGGTTTCGGGCGTTGATTCCCTATAGCAGGGGTCCCCAACTTTGGCCACTTTATGACTTGTGGACTTCAACTCCCAGAATTCCTCAGCCAGGAATTCTGGGAGTTGAAGTCCACAAGTCATAAAGTGGCCCAGGTTGGGGACCTCTGCCCTATAGCTGATCTTCTAATGGTGTGGAACTACAACTCCCAGCATGCCTCGCCTGGGTATTGCAATTGTTACAGCCTTCCCCCGTAAAATCCCCTGATTAATTTGTCGTCCCGCTTTCTCTCCGGTGCAGATTCCCCAACCTGGGGAATTGAAAACTCTGCCCCCGTAGTACTTTTCTTCCTTTTTTTAAAATTGCAAACCAGAAATGTTTCTGACTGGATGCATTTCGAAGTGTGAGTCCTCTTGGCTTTCAGTTTGTTTGAGGTGAGGTTAGAGCAGGGGTCTTCAAACTTGGTCCCTTTTATGACTTGTGGACTTCAACTCCCAGGATTCCTCAGCCGGCGTGCCTGGCTGAGGAATCCTGGGAGTTGAAGTCCACGAGTCATAAAAGAGCCAAGGTTGCCTACCCCTGGCCTAGGGTGTGCAGGGGGTCCATTCTGCAAAACTTGGGTTTGATTGGAGCTCTGCATGAAAAGAACTATGGCTGGGCCTTTGCAAAGTTGTGTCTACTGTCTTGTAAGATACAGGTAGTCCTCAACTTATAACAGTTCATTTAGTGACCATTCGGAGTTACAACGGCACTGAAAAAAGTGACTTGATCGTTTTTCACATGACCATTGCAGCATCCCCCGTGGTCACATGATCAAAATTCAGATGCTTGGCAGCAGACTCGTATTTATAACGGTTGCCGAGTCATATGATCATCTTTTGCAACATTCTGATGAGCAAAATCAATGGGGAAGCCTGATTCACTTAACAACCAGGTTACTCGCTTAACAACGGTTCACTTAACTGTGACAAGAAAGGTTGCAAAAGGGGACAAATTCACTTAACAACTGTCTCGCTTAGCAAGAGAAATTTTGGGTTCCTGGGTTGATGTAAGTCGAGGACTACCTGTACACACACACACACACACACACACACACACACACACACGGATCCTGTAGAGGCCCCTGACCAGCCAGCTAAAATGCCCTCTACCACAAAGATCCCTGGGCAGGTTCCATCAATTCCAAAGGACTTAACCTTACCCAAAAGATCTGTTGGGATTCCTTTATCTCTTAACTGCACCTTTTAATTGTTTTGCTCATGTTTTCTACAGACAGAGCCACAACCCGAAATGCCGAAGGGAGAAAAGAAAAAAACTCCCAGCTCTGCACTTCTACCCATTAGCAAATTCCGAAGGAAATTAGTGGAGAGTATTCAAGGCAACATCTTTGTCGTGGTGACGGGTGAGACGGGAAGTGGGAAAACCACCCAACTTCCCAAATATTTATTTGAAGAAGGTAAGAGCACGTACACACGAGTGTATCCCACTTCCAAGATTCACGGGTGTGGGCAGTTGCCGAGGCTTATGTAGGAGAAGAGCGGGCAGAGTTGGGGGGGGGGCAGAGTTAAGTGTGTCAGCAGCTTAGAGTCATTACATTGTCACAAACGGTCCAACTCTCCTAGAATTCGGTTGACGTTTATCTGGCGCCAATTTAGTATGGAACTTTAGTTCAGATTCTTGTATACAGGCGGTCCTTGTTCTCTCCCAGCCCATGTGAGTCCTTGTTAATTTCACAAGGACAAACCCCTCTTTAACAAGTAGGCTGGAAATGCAGGAAAAACAAACCCCTTTTATTAATTAGACCTGCAAAATGTCCCCAAAGCAAAAACAAACAAAACACGATGCAAACAGAGAATTGTCCCAAGGCAAACAGAACACAACTCAAACGGAGAATTTTCACAGGCAAGGCAAACAGAATCTGATTCCATGAAACTTGAGTTCTTTGCAAACGGTTGCCTTCAGCAACCAGCACCACCCAAACCTTCCCTTTTTATTGTGCAGCCCCAAGGCGTGGCTTCTCAATGCCTTCTCCTCCTCCCTTGGAGCCACCCCATTGCTTCCCTCTGTCCTGCTCTTGTTGCCTGTCTGTGTTTGCCAGCGTCTATGATGTCTTCCAGCTGTGAGTCCTCAGAGTCTGACTCAGCTTCCCCGCACAGCTGAGTCTCAGCCTGAGCACTATTGGAAGGGCCAGGCTCTTCATCAGGTTGTAAGTCCTGGAGCTCATCAGAGCCTTCCTCCGACTCTGATGGCTCTCCAGGCCCCTCCTCCTCCTCCTCCTCTGTTTCCCGGACTCAGCTGCTGGGTCCAGTGGCTGGCACAGACTCACAACAGTCCTCGACTTATGATCACAATTGAGCCCAAAATTTCCTTTGCTAAGCAAGAAAGTTTTTAAGTAGGTTTTTGCCCCATTTTACGACCTTTCTTGCCACGGTTGTTAAGTGAATCATAGCTGTTAAGTTAGTAACATGGTTGTTAAATGAATCTGGTTTCCCCATTGACTTTTGTTTGTCACAAGGTTGCAAAAAGTGATCACATGACCCCTGGCAGGGTGATCTCTGCTCGTTGTTATTCTTCCCTTCTAAAAAATCAGTAATGTTTTGTTTTTTTTTTGCTTGCTTTTCATAGGGTTTGCCAGGCAGGGCACCATTGCTGTGACACAGCCACGGCGTGTGGCTGCCATATCCGTGGCTGAAAGAGTGGCAGAGGAACTAGGCTGCCCAGTGGGGGGCCTTGTGGGATACCAAGTTCGCTTTGAGGAATGCATCTCAGAGGTATGCATTCGAATCCCGCTTATTCTTGGAATTTATTATTATTTATTGTATTTGTGTGCTGGGTTTTTTTTTTCAAGTCAAAAGAGATTCCTGGCTTACGTGTAGTAGCAGGATAATGCCTGTTTTTGGGTTTACGGTCAAAAACAGGAATGACGCAGCATAACAAGGAAAAAAGAATGAGGAGGGGAAAGGGGGGGAAATCCTTGAATCTGATAAGTGGATATTTAAAACAAGTTCCTCTTAGTATTTAATAAAAAGTATATTTTGTTTGAATTTCAAACAAGGTCAGCCAGATATGTAGAGTGGATTTGAAATTTTTATCCAGTGACTTGAGTCTTTCTCAAGGTCTTGGAATAGGCAGATGTAGTTATTTGATGGTATTAAACAGGGGTCTTCAAACTTGGCCCTTTTATGACTTGTGGACTTCAACTCCCAGAATTCCTCAGCCAGGCATGCCTGGCTGAGGAATTCTGGGAGTTGAAGTCCACAAGTCATAAAAGGGCCAAGTTTGAAGACCCCTGATATTAAAGGTATTGTCCCAGGACAAAACTGTTCCAAGTCAAGCTGCCTTTTGCAATTGACTGATGGAGATTTTGTCAATGCCAAGGGTGCTCATGTGGTGTTCCAGATGTTTCGGGATTTGTACCGAAAGCAATCGTGACTATCTTTGTTTTCTTTTGCTGTTCTTTTTACTGATCTTTGTATTTTGTGATTTTTCCCCACTCTGCTCAGGTCCTGCCATGTCCACTATCCAGACTTTTTTGTCTTTCTTATCAACAGTTGTTAAGTCTGGGGTGTCATGCAGCAGGTGCCTGTCTGAATTCTAAAATCCCAAAGCAATTTAGCTTCTATTACTTTTAGCTTTTCTATTACTTTCCCCTATTTTATGGCCCTACCAGTTCTTGCTTGCAGGCATGTGGTATTTCTTGCAAATCTTCCAATGCGCCCTTGTTGCTTCTTTGTCGTGCCGCTGCTTGTAGTCAGTGTGGGTGATCTCCTTGCAGCAACTAACCAGGCGATCCACTGCCTCTTTCTTTTCCAGTCTTCTTTGCAGTCTTCTTTGCAGAAGTATCGCTATCACTAGCTTCTCAATTTCTGTTTTGTATGCATCTTAGCCATTGCCTTGCCTGCTGCTTTTCTTTTTTAAATGTACTGACCATGTAATATTTTGTCTTGCCATGTCTCTTTTCTGTTATTATTGTTTGTCGCGCAGTGACCAGATGTTTAGATTGGTTATTATTACTTTTTTATTATAAGACTAGCTGTACCCGCCCACGCGTTGCTGTGGCTCAGCCTGGTAAAAGCATGTGTTGCTTTTACGTCCAACAGATGGCGCTGTTTTTCAAAAAAAGCATGTTTTTACCTGTCACAGGTGTGACATCTATATAATAGTAGGTATATAAAAACACGCGAGTATTCGAATGCAATGTGGTGTCAAAATTTCAAAGCAATCTGTGAAGAATTTTCGGAGATTTAAGATTTTGAACAAACGAACATTTACATTTTTATTTATATAGATAGATTTTATTAGTTTTTTCCATACATATAATAATAATTTTTCAACCAACGTGTTGTCTGAGTTTAAATACGCGAATACATATTTAATTCCTAATCCTTTATTCTTTTCTCTAACCATCGGTAAAGTAAGTCCCAAATTTGATAATATTCTGTTTCTTCTTTTTCTTTCAGTCTCATAGTCAATCTGTCCATCTCTGCGCATTCCAATATTTTTTTGATTATTTCTTCATCTGGTGGTATTTCTTCATTTTTCCAATACTGCGCAAATATTATTCTTGCCACTGTTGTGACGTGTAAAATCAAATATAGGCTTTGTTTGTTAATCTTTTCTGGCATTATACTTAATAAAAAAAAGTTCAGGTTTAAAATCTACATGTTTTCCCAACATCTTTTCAAACCAAGGATGTATCTTTTTCCAATAATTCTTTTGCTTTATCACATGTCCACCAAACATGATAATATGTGCCTGAGTTATGTTTATATTTCCAACATCTATCTGACATGTTTTTAAACATTTTTGCTAATCTTGTAGACTGGTTATTATTATTATGGTTGGTTGCAAAGTCAGATTGTTTAGACTGGATTTGGCATTTTTATCCACCTCTACCTTCTTCCCAAGGACCTGATTATGAAATGATATGATGATTAGGTTTTTTTTCTGAGGGAGCAGGAAGGCTGAGCGGTTAAAGACGCTGAGCTTGTCAGCTGGATCCGAGCGCCACATGATGGGGTGAGCTCCCATCCTCGCCCCAGCTCCTGCCCACCTAAGCAGTTCGAAAGCATGCAAATGTGTGTAGATAAATAGGTACCACTTTGGTGGCAAGGTAACAGCGCTCTGTGGCGTCATGCTGGCCACATGACCATGGAAGCATCCTTGGCAAAACTGGCTTCCTTGGCTAAATAATGGAAATGAGCATCTCCCCCTAGAGCTGGACATGACTGGATAGGGCAGGGGTAGGCAACCTTGGCTCTTTTATGACTCGTGGACTTCAACTCCCAGAATTCCTGAGGCAGCATGGCTCAGCATGGAAACCTCTCCCTTTCCCCTCAGCATGGCTGGCTCAGGAATTCTGGGAGTTGAAGTCCACGGGTCATAAAAGAGCCAAGGTTGCCTATCCCTGGGATAGGGGAAACCTTTACCTTTATTTTTTATTTACTTTTTTAGTTATTAAATAAAAAGTATTGTCTTTCTGAGTGGTGGATTTCCTTCCAGGAGCGTCAGGAGTTTTCTTTGCTGTAATCAAAAGGATATCGCTGACTAAATATTGATTCTAAACGTCCCAGGAAACTGCAATCAAGTATCTGACAGACGGGTGCCTGTTACGGCAGATCTTGGCAGACCCACATCTGACCCAGTACAGCGTCGTCGTTCTGGACGAAGCTCACGAACGGAGTCTCTGCACGGTCAGTGCTAATAAAATAGGCAGATTAAGATTTATTTCTCTGGCTTGGTGGAAGCTGAACCAGCCAGCCAGGGTTTAAGCATCGTGGGCACTTTGCTCTATGGTGGGCTCATAAAAGACTTCCTAGATCTGAAAGACACAGCATAAGAAGAAGGGGGCGTGGGAGGGAGAAGGAAAAGTGTAAGCTCAGCACCCAGGATAGGGGTAGGCAACCTTGGCTCTTTTATGACTCGTGGACTTCAACTCCCAGAATTGCTGAGCCACCATGGCTCAGCATGGAAACCTCTCCCTTTCCCCTCAGCATGGCTGGCTCAGGAATTCTGGGAGTTGAAGTCCACGAGTCATAAAAGAGCCAAGGTTGCCTACCCCTGACCTAGGACTTAATGAAGTTAAGAGAATGCAGCCAAGGTCAAAACAATACTTTGGGGCTTCAATTCCACGCTGGGTGGCATTTTGAGGTTTCTTTGTTTTTAATCCTCCCATGGAATTTCATTACATCCTTTCCATTCTGGAGTGTGCAGTATAGGTAGTCCTTGATTTATGACTTCAATGGAGCTATCTATCAAGGTCATAAGTCATGAAGGTTGTAAAACAGGTCATTCATGTGACCAATCCAATTTTATAATAATAATAACAATAAAGTTGGAAGGGACCTGGGAGGTCATCCAGTCCAACCCCCTGCTCAGGCAGAAAACCCTATACCATTTCACACAAATGGCTGTCCAGTCTCTTCTTAAAAACTTCCAGTGTTGGAGCATTCACAGCTTCTGGAGGCAGGTTGTTCCACTGGTTAATTGTTCTAACTGTCAGGAAGTTTCTCCTTAGTTCTAGGTTGCTTCTCTCTTTAGTTAGTTTCCATCCGTTGTTTCTTGTCCTGCCTTCAGGCGCTTTGGGGAATAGCTTGACTGTCTCTTCTTTGTGGCAGCCCCTGAGATATTGGAACGCTGCTATCATGTCACCCCTCGTCCTTCTGTTCGTTAAACTAGACCAGGGGTAGGCAACCTTGACTGTTTTATGACTCGTGGACTTCAACTCCCAGAATTCCTGAGCCAGCATGGCTCAGCTTGGAAACCTCTCCCTTTCCCCTCAGCATGGATGGCTCAGGAATTCTGGGAGTTGAAGTCCACGAGTCATAAAAGAGCCAAGGTTCCCCACCCCTGAACTAGACATACCCAATTCCAGCAACCGTTCCTTGTATGTTTTAGCCTCCAGTCCCATCATTATCTTTGTTGCTCTTCTCTGCACTCTTTCTAGAGTCTCGACATCTTTGTTACATAATGGTGACCAAAACCAAAAAAATTTGACAATCTTTTTTGCGGTAGTCATTAAGTAAATGCATTGGTCGTTAAGTGAACCAGTGGTTTGCTATGGACATGGTTTTGCCAACATCCGGAAGTGCCAGTTTTCAGCAAAACCTTCATAAAACACCGTCACGTGACCACGGGAAGTTGCAAACAGCCATAAATGTGGCCGTTTTACTGAGCACCCAAAGTTCAGTCATGTGACCGCAGAGTAGGTGTGACCGTCAGAACTTCGAATCTGGGTAATATGTAGCCCTAAGGTAGGCTGGTTGTCACATTGAACAGATGCTAAGCCATCGGTCATAAGTCGAGGATTGCTTGTAGTATATTCCCAGTCTTTTTTTCCTTTTAGATTAGATTCCCCTACTGGGTGCCTCTAATTCCTGTGGACTAGTGACTTTAAAAGTTTTGAGAGCCTGCTAAAATTCCAGCATGAATCAGATTTGAAGCTTCTTCCTTGCTGTGCTTTTTTTCTCCATCAGAGAATACTTTAGGGTAGTCCTCGATGTACAATTGTTCATTTAGTGACCGTTCAAATTTACATGGGCACTGAAAAAAGGGACTTATGACCGTTTTTCACACTTAAGACCGTTGCAGCATCCCCTTGATCACGTGATCAAACTTCAGATGCTTGGTGACTGACTCATATTTATGACGGTTGCAGCGTCCCAGAGTTTATATTCTATATCCGTGGTGGCGAACCTATGGCATGCGTGCACAGGTGGCACACAGAGCCCTCTCCGTGGGCACACACACCGTCGCCCCAGTCCCAGGCCTTCAGCTGAGTTTTATAAAACTTTTTCGCTTTAGGCCTCCGCCGCCCTGTGCAAAAAAAAATATCAATCAATCAATCAATTTCAACTTCTCGCGGGAAAAAAAAGATCTCGCCAAGTTGGAATTGATTGATTGAACTTTTTAGTCCAACCCAGTCTGCTGTTACCACAGCAGCCACGCCCACCCAATAGGCCACACCCACCCAATGGGCCACGCCCACCCGGCACCCAACGATACATAAGTGGGTTTTGAGTTGCAGTTTGGGCACTCAGTCTCTAAAAGGTTCGCCATCCGTGTTATATATTCTACTTTTACTAATGAAAAGGTCAACTTAGGATTGGCTGTGAAAGAGCACCAGTTGGTTCCAGGTTTGAAAGTGGATTGTTTTTTTTTCAAAATGTGGACTTTAGCAGCACCGCTTCTCTTTCAGGATATCCTCTTTGGCCTATTGAAGCAGCTGCTCCATCGGGAAAAAGAAGTCAAGAGGAAGGAACCCTTGAAGGTCGTGGTGATGTCTGCCACCTTGGACGTGGAGAAGTTCTCGGCGTTCTTCGGGCATTGCTCGGTGGTGGAGATCCCAGGAAGAAAATACCTGGTGGAGGAGGTCTTCTGTGATAGTCTGGGCCCCAGAGATGCCAACAGCTCTGCCTTCATCACAGAGGTACTGGATGGTCACTTTCGTTTTATTTATTTGAGGTGTTCTTGGTGGTCTTGGAGCTTGGTTGTTACCCAGCTAAGTAACATCATCAGTGCTAGAAGGGAATGGGGTGGGAGGAGGAGGAAGAGGAGGAGGAGGAGGAGGAGAAAGAGGACTGTGGGGTCCTTAGTGCTCTCTAAGCTTGCTT